>NW_018404995.1:577502-703237 GCF_002113885.1 Mizuhopecten yessoensis
CCACCCCCACCCCCACTCCTCACCCATACAATGATGTCAGCATTTCCCCCACCCCTACCTGTATGCTGTTTCTTCTCAAGACTGCAGGCCATGGACTACTGGTCTGATTGCATTGATGGTAAACTGGACCACCACTTCATTTTCTATGATAGTGGTCAAAATAACAACTGTTTCTGTCCAGTATCTCTGTGATCAGGGAAGCTGATATTCTTTATCATCTGATCTAACATTCTAAGATGTGCACATTTCTTCATCAATTTGGTACTGATGCTGTTTGTTGATGTTTATCAGCAGTATGGGTACTAAGATATTACTGATAAGTCTATTACCCAATAGGTACTCACTGGAAAAGCCTGGATCTATACAGGTTACCAAGGAGAACCCCATCCCCCAGGGAAGAAGAGCATCATCAGGAGGGGGGTGCCAGACATGTATATGCACATGCCTATTTATTGGTGTTTCATGCATCCTCTTACCAAGGAACATATTAAGCTTCCCTGGAGTGTGTTCTGTGAGTGAAAGGAGGTATGTGTTATTATAACCTATACTACATTACATTTTATATTTTATATTTTTCAATCCATGGATATATATATGTTAGTACTATACAATAACATGTTGTGTGGCTTTTATTGACTGTTGCAGTACTAGGGTGTCTAAGGAGATGATATTTCCCCTATTAATTAGTTATAACACATAAATTTAAAGAAAATGCAACACACAGTTCCAATTAATGAACATCATTTGACATTGCTATAAACACATGTACCTGCCGCCTGCAACTATTAAGTATAACATTGTTGCAATTTGTAAGTAGAACTTTTGGATAAAAAAAGTACAATATACTACAAAATACAACAAAGTTTTACCCCCTAATTGACAGTATATATTTATTAGTGTGTTCATTTTACACAAGGAGAAGGTATAGCTACATTGTATAACATGTAGTGTAATACACAACCATGTGTTGTCAGCTCTAGTGGTATGACCCTCACAGGTCACATATCTATTTCCGTACAGACACACACAATACCGACTTTTAAAACTTTGACGTAAGTACATACTTGGTGTGGTCTTTAGGCATTCCTGCCTATTTCTAGCCCTATACGGTCATATATGACAGGAATGTGCAGCTAAAGGACAGACTATTGTCTTACAAAGCACATCGGTGTGTGAATCATCAAATATGGTAATGACAGACAATCTGGTACGGTCTGTGCTAAAGCCTCGATGTACACAACACACACACTCTCGTACGGGCCGTTTACTCATATCATGGTTCAGAAACAGAAAGTTACAAAGATATCTAACAACATTATACAGACGGACTTCTATCAAAATAATTAACATTCTCCCCCACACGAAAACACATGCCGTAAATATCGATGATTGATATGATTATGAAGAGTGGACCATTCCTAAGTTCAGAACCGTCTTAGTGCATTTTCCATGGCAAATAAAAAGTTACGAAAGTATCAAAGTTGCCTAGCGAAGTGTATGTGATACTTAAAATCATCAGTGTTACACTTTGACATGATAAGACAACCCATAAGTCCTTTGACATCGAGCATCCCGAGCTGTCAGAACGCCAAAACATCACACACTCACCCGCTGTATCGCTAAAGGTGCACTAAAATCCTGTCCTCCCTGCATACGAAATCCCCATTGTGTGGAGGGGTCCACCCTCTCCAACTTGGCCTCGAGGGTAAGCAATGACATGATTGGGTTTGTCCTCTAACTCCCAGCTACTGTAGATGTTCACTTTCACAAGGCCGTCCTCGCACTTTCCTCGAAATATTCAAGTGAGGTCGGCCTACCGGTGGAATTCGTGTAGTTGTTTTGTACCTTTTGCACACGACCCTTAACTTGACAGAACAAATCCGAATGACGAACTCATAGTTAAATGGATAAATCTAAGTGCGTTCTGAATGGAAACCCAATATAGCAGACATTCCGGGAAAAACTAATGATATAATAGAAATGATTACACATAAAATATTTTTGTTGTGTTATTCCTAATAGGAATGACAAACATTCAGTAAAATAAACAACATCGGCAATTGATAGGTTTATATATGTAGAAGATACCTGTGAATGGTGAGATAAATCTAACAGTACTGAGGGTTGTCAGACGTATATACTACTATGGTTTTATATGTCTCTGGGTTTATAAATCAAGAATTTGTGGTTTAATACTGAAGAGAGGTGATTCACTCAGAGACGTGTATGTCTCTGGTTTTACTATAGATCAATCATTGAGCTTTTAACTGCGAAAGCGAACAATATTGTAGAAATTCGAAATATCAATTAAAGATTTATTGCTATTTTTTCATTTATATTTCAGATAACTATGTGTCAGGACGGACTTAGATAATCTAATTCCGTTGTGTCAGACAAGATTCATTTAATATTTGGCCCTTTAAGTTCAGGTTAGTTATATATCCTCACAAATCTTCTATTAACTAGCCTCTCGTTGAGGTCATATGCACATACCATAGGAAAATAGCCATTTGTGCCTCGTGATGTCCAAATTCTACCCATGTCCATTTTTATTTGTAAGGGTCGGTATACGTACGCATATTACCAAGGCATCTAATTCGCACGGATTTCTAATTCCATGGTATCGCATGCAAGTTACAATATCACTTTTTGATTGTAAACGTCATAATAAGGACGATTCTACATGCAATTTAATGATGATGCTGACAGTTTATGCTGGCACAAACCAAACTTTTTTTGGACTAAATACACGGTAAATATTAGTACTAATATTAATATTAATACCCGGCCTCCTCTGCCCCGGCCTATATATAAAAAAAAAATCTCTCGTCGTCAGAAAGCTACTAGGTAAATATGACAGAAGCGCGAAGCGCCCACTTCAGGTTGGTGGTAGAAGGGAGATAATCAAAAGAAAATATCATCTGCCAACTACCATCAGTCTGACGGAATTATCAGGAATTTACCACCTTATATCCCATTAGATCCGTCATGATCATCTGAAATATAATCTTGCCATACAGAAAAACATAGCATTACCACCAAACAACATAGCACCACGAATCAAACCGCTTCATAGCTAACATGACACAGTAAAACTATCACCGCGTGTCTAATGGATATTTATACATTTTACAATATTTTCTATGTTAATGTTTTATCTTTCAAATATTTACTTTTAGTCCACTTAACAACAAATTAAGCCCAACAATGAATACCTTGGTAGTTATCTACATATACGTTTGGAAATCACAAAAATGCCCCAACTTCGAGGAAAACCACACCAAGGTCGACAAGGTTGACGACGTCATGAACTTCTCTTTATATCTATATATAGTACAGAGCATTGAATTCGAGTGCAACACGGTGCACGTTGTAAAAAAGATATACTACCCTGCCGCTTCGTCAGTATCGTAGCTTCTACTTCTTCTACCATGTACTTTAACGGGCTTAAACTACCATTTTAGAACCAACTTCAACAGATTGGAAATTATGTCATATTGCGGTTTGAAATGAAAGGGAACAAAATTTGTAATTTGAAAGTTGAAATTGCTGTTTTGATGCCGGAAGGAGTATCTGCAGATATACTTTCAGGGGCCGTAGTTTTTCCAACCGATTGTTGTCCGGGGGAAGAATGATCCTTACGGACGTTCTACAGGAAGCAGTTTAAAAGAATTTTGATGAGAGTGCATTGATTGTCAATTTGTGTGGGATTGATAGCAACTTTAATTTGTTATGGCATATTTCATACAGCATGGTCAGTCTCGCATTCTTTCAATATAATTAAAATCAGATCCGAATTCCCGTTCCTCTACGATGCTCTTCCTAATGTAAGAGTATCGTAGAGGAACGGGAATTCGGATTTGATTTTAATTAGATTGGCATTCTTTATTACGATCTGTCAAAAGACTGCACCGTTAAATTAAGCTGCTCAAGTTCATTAACTGTTAGGTACGTGCCTTCTCGTAATTTTGTAACGAGTGTGTTTTTAGTTAGTGTGAATAAAAAATAATGAAAAATTGAAGAATTTGTTCATTTCTTGAAAAAAAAAATTACGGTTGGATCAGTTGGACCCGGCAGAGTTACGTTGTGATTTGATGCTGCTTTCCGGTGAGACTTGACAAAGACTTGCAAAACCTGCATAAAACAATTGCAGATCCGCTAGGATTTATATACGAAAAAAATAGGCCCTAGTGCAAAAATACGGAAAAACCCGTTTTAGTTTTTAGTTCTTAAAAGCTCTTATAGTAGATACAAGTGCAAAGCAACGTTCAAGCGTGCATTCAACAACGTCAATTTCACAAAATGGATAAGTTCTGTTATCCGGCTAATTCAAAAAATCAAAAGTTTGGAGACCCATTTAAAGGCTCACTGGCAGTGAAACCGACTCGTCTACCCTGATTTGGCACACATAGGATATCAGTCGGAAGTAGCAGACAAGGTCAAGTCAATCTGCAAAAGTCTGGTCGATGGCCACCTAGTCTACAACCTACCCGCTAACTTGAGTGCAGTACAATGCAATAGTTCGTGTCTAACCTAAGGTAGGCTCATTACTTCAGTTAGCAACTAGGTCTGTTGGCTATCTCTAACCAAATTTGCCTTTCAAAAGTACGTAATCTATTGATTATATGTAAAACATTGCTGAAAAACTTTTAAAATAGCTCTAGGTAAAATTGATTTTCAAGACTTTACCAAGATTCTTGGCATTTAACGTTAATTATACATTTGACAGAGTAGGGTTGTATTTGTTGATATATTATTTTACTGAACTCTCTTATTAACCCCCCACTTTGACAAAGCTGGGATAAAAAGTGTAATGGGAAAGAGAACAGTGTGCTTCCATCAGGGATCAAACCTGCCTGTCCGACACTACCAATGAGCTAAAGGGAAATTCCCTCTAGGGCGAAGCTAGAAGGCAACCTTAATCCTATGTTCAATTCAAATCTGCCACACTACTCCCCCCCTTTAAAATGTGTTCGCCCTCGAACACCACAACCCATGTTCTTACTCACTGTCACCACAGGGAGGGCCAAGGACACCATTTGTAACATGCAAGAGAATAGTGTGCTTCCAACGGGGATCAAACCCAGGATCCTGGACTTCCTTGTCGGACACTCTACCACTGAGCTAATGGGAAATTGTACAATTAAAATCTGACACAAGTATTTGCTTTGTCTGTCCGTGCATGCATGCGTTTCCGGAACATATCTCAGCCACTATTTCACAAATTGCTATAAGAGTTTGTACATAAGATTAGGTACATAATGGGAGGCGGTGTGACACACAATGAAAGCAGGTCACTGTGACCTCAATTTGACTTTGACATCAACTACTAAAATATTGCTTCCAGAATATATCTCTGCTGCTGTTTCATAAATTGGCATAAAATGTTGTGTATCTAGGTACATCATTTGAAGCTGGTGATGTTCCATTATCAAATAAGGTCACGTGACCTCAAGTTGACCTTTGACCTTCACCTCAAGTCCTACATTGTAATACAGCTTTTCCCAGCAGTCACTGATATCAAATCGCTCCAACACATCCCACAGATCACATAAAGACACTTCACACCTATGTAAACTAGACCCTCCACGGTTCGCATTTAGATCTGTCCCTCGTATGTAATGTATACCCTCCCACTGAACACATCAGAAGATCTCCCTCTATCTCCAAGACCATTTCCACAGATCTCATTTATACTCCTCCCACAGATCTGACTTCAGAACCCTTTCACTGATGTTTATAAGATCCCTTCCATTGATGTCATATTCAGAGCTTGTACCCACTGATCTGATGCCATTTAAATTCATTATTATCATGTCATTTTGTCCCGTCCCAAAGTTCTAACTTAGACCATCCCTACTGATTTTATTTATATGCCTGTATCAACTTTCACTTCTTGTAATGATGTCCTAACCTTTTGGCATGCTTTTGTTCAACATCGCAATGATCGTTTTCCTTGCTCTCCGTCCTGGACAGGCCACCACTTCACAAGGCATCCAAACGGACATCATCTGTATCTGTGAGCTTATCAGCAATCGGTCCACTTAAATATGGTTACACGCTAATAGGTAAGCTGCACATTATCACTTTTTTAAGTTTGAAATATTTTCAATTATCAAAACAGCATCGTAAAACATCACATTCTATAGAAAACTTTTATTACATTCTAGATGTGAAACAGTGATGCTACATGTATAAAAGAAAGAATAATCAAACCATTGAGAAGAAAGATTAATCTGTGGAATCAGAGAGTTTCCACTTGTGCTGGTGTCTCACACGTTCCTGTTTTTGTCTCTCAGTCACAACTTGTAGGTCTGATTTTGTCTTTGTATGTCCGTGATATGGTACATTTCCTCACAATTTCATCTTTATATTCTTATTTGCTGATTTGTTTTCAAAATACCAAAATTCATAACATGTCGCTAAAATGTCTTATAACATTATTGAATCGTCTTGTAATGCTTTGGAGTTTGCTCCTTTTCCCTGAATGACTGTAAATCAGTAAAGGATACTATCACCCATATACTGTAAATCAGTGAAGGATACTATCACCCATATACAATAAATCAGTGAAGGACACTATCACCCATATACTGTAACTCATTGAAGGACACTATCACCAATATAATGTAAATCATTGAATGACACTATCACTCATATACTGTAAATAAGTGAAGGATACTATCACCCTTATACTGTA
Organism: Mizuhopecten yessoensis; assembly: GCF_002113885.1. Taxonomy (NCBI): domain Eukaryota; kingdom Metazoa; phylum Mollusca; class Bivalvia; order Pectinida; family Pectinidae; genus Mizuhopecten; species Mizuhopecten yessoensis. Next base: position 584,203 of record NW_018404995.1, read on the forward strand.
AATCAGTGAAGGTCACTATCACCCATATACTGAAAATCAGTGAAGGATACTATCCCCCATATACTGTAAATCATTAAAGGACACTATCACCCATATCCTGTAAATCATTGAAGGATACTATCACCCATCTACTGTAAATCAGTGAAGGTCACTATCACCCATATACTGAAAATCAGTGAAGGATACTATCTCCCATATACTGTAAATCAGTGAGGTCAATATCACCCATATACTGTAAAGCAGTGAAGGATACTATCACTCATATCCTGTAAATCAGTGAAGGATCCTGTCACTCATATACTGTAAATAAGTGAAGGATACTATCACCCATCTACTGTAAATCAGTGAAGGTCACTATCACCCATATACTGTCAATCAGTGAAGGATACTATCCCCCATATACAATAAATCAGTGAAGGAAACTATCACCCATATACTGTGAATCATTGAAGGACACTATCATCCATATCCTGTAAATTATTGAAGGACACTATCACCCCTATAATGTAAATCAGTGAAGGATACTGTCACCCATATACTGTAAATCAGTGAAGAATACTATCACCCATATACTGTAGATCATTGATGGAAACTATCACTCATATACTGTAAATCAGTGAAGGTCACTATCACCCATATACTGAAAATCAGTGAAGGACACTAACCCCCATATACTGTAAATAATTGAAGGACACTATCACCCATGTACTGGAAATCATTGAATGACACTATCACTCATATACTGTAAATAAGTGAAGGACACTATCACGCATATACTGTAAATCATTGAAGGAAACTATCATCCATATACTGTAAATTATTGAAGGACACTATCACCAATATAATGTAAATCATTGAATGACACTATCACTCATATACTGTAAATCAGTGAAGGTCACTATCACCCATATACTGTAGATCAGTGAAGGACACTATCAGCCATATACTGTAAATCAGTGAAGAATACTATCACCCATATACTGTCAATCAGTGAAGGATACTATCCCCCATATACTGTAAATCATAGAAGGACACTATCACCCATATACTTTAAATCATTGAAGGACACTTTCACCCATATACTGTAAATCAGTGAAGGATCCTATCACCCATATACTGTAAACCATTGAAGGACACTATCACCCGTATACTGTAAATCATTGAATGACACTATCACCCATATACTTTAAATCATTGAAGGACACTATCCCCCATATACTGTAAATCATAGAAGGACACTATCACCCATATTCTGTAAATCATTGAAGGACACTTTCACCCATATACTGTAAATTATTGAAGGAGACTATCACCCATATACTGTGAATCATTGAAGGACACTATCCCCCATATACTGTAAATCAGTGAAGGACACTATCATCCATATACTGTAAATCATTGAAGGACACTATCATCCATATACTGTAAATTATTGAAGGACACTATCACCCATATACTGTAAATCATTGAAGGATACTATCACTCATATACTGTAAATCAGTGAAGGATACTATCACCCATATACTGTAAATCATTGAAGGACACTATCACCCATATACTGTAAATCATTGAAGGACACTATCACCCATATACTGTAAATCAGTGAGGTCAATATCACCCATATACTGTAAATCAGTGAGGTCACTATCACCCATAAACTGTAAATCAGTGAGGTCACTATCACCCATATACTGTAAATCAGTAAAGGACGCTATTACCCATATATACATTACATATCGCATCCTCTCAGAGATTTACACTGGGTGACAATGTCCTGTAAAACAATGAAAATGTTGTTAAGATCTGTTTTACATTTTTTCTATAATATGTTGTTGTGAGGATTGGCATTCTTTGAATGAAAAAAAGTCTATTGTGTCGATTTAAATGTTTGTTGGATACAATAAGCTTGCAGTGATTGCTCTGATATAAGTGAATTACACATTTAAAAAGTATGTTCAAGTGCTCTCAGCTGCTTTCTCTGGCAGGTACACTATCACTATCATTACTTTCACTAGCAGAAGAGCTGTTACTTTCTCTGGCATGTGTTCCATTTGTTTTTTCAGACATGTGTTCAACTCTTTAATATGTAAGGGGTTTTATTTCTGTCTGGCAGGTGCTCCATTCTTTCTTTGACAAGTATTTAACTCCTCTCTCTATGGTGACTTAATGATGTCGACATAGTATGAGATGTCCAAATCACAAAATATATGTCGACATTAACTGAAGAATACGTCGACTTGCTCCTTTCTTTGACAGCCTCTCTCTGTTTTTTGCTCCTTTCTCTGACAGCCTCTGTCTGTATTTTGCTCCTTTCTGTGACAGCCTCTGTCTGTATTTTGCTCCTTTCTCTGACAGCCTCTCTCTGTATTTTGCTCCTTTCTCTTACAGCCTCTCTCTGTATTTTGCTCCTTTCGCTGACAGCCTCTCTGTGTATTTTGCTCCTTTCTCTGACAGCCTCCCTATGTATTTTGCTCCTTTCTCTGACAGCCTCGCTATTTATTTTGCTCCTTTCTTTGTTAGCCTCTCTATGTATTTTGCTCCTTTCTCTGACAGCCTCTGTCTGTATTTTGCTCCTTTCTCTGCCAGCCTCTCTCTGTATTTTACTCCTTTCTCTGTCGGCCTCTCTCTGTATTTTGCTCCTTTCCCTGTCAGCCTCTCTCTGTATTTTGCTCCTTTCGCTGACAGCCTCTCTGTGTATTTTGCTCCTTTCTCTGACAGCCTCCCTATGTATTTTGCTCCTTTCTCTGACAGCCTCCCTATGTATTTTGCTCCTTTCTCTGACAGCATCTCTCTGTATTTTGCTCCTTTCTCTGTCAGCCTCTCCCTGTATTTTGCTCCTTTCTCTGACAGCCTCTCTGTGTATTTTGCTCCTTTCTCTGACAGCCTCGCTATGTATTTTGCTCCTTTCTCTGTCAGCCTCTCCCTGTATTTTGCTCCTTTCTCTGACAGCCTCGCTATTTATTTTGCTCCTTTCTTTGTTAGCCTCTCTATGTATTTTGCTCCTTTCTCTGACAGCCTCTGTCTGTATTTTGCTCCTTTCTGTGACAGCCTCTCTCTGTATTTTGCTCCTTTCTCTTACAGCCTCTCTCTGTATTTTGCTCCTTTCCCTGTCAGCCTCTCTCTGTATTTTGCTCCTTTCTCTGACAGCCTCGCTATGTATTTTGCTCCTTTCTTTGTTAGCCTCTCTATGTATTTTGCTCCTTTCTCTGACAGCCTCTCTCTGTATTTTGCTCCTTTCTCTGACAGCCTCTCTCTGTATTTTACTCCTTTCTCTGTCAGCCTCTCTCTGTATTTTGCTCCTTTCCATGGCAGATGTTTCACTCCTTTCTCTAACAAGTATTCCACTCTTTTCTCTGGCAGGAGTTCTTCTCCTTTTTCTGTCAGGCTTTCCACGTCTTTGTATGACAGGTGTTACTCTCCTTCCTCTAGAAGGATCTCCATCCCTTCCTCTGACAGGCGTCCTTTGTCCTTCTGGCTGGTGTTCGACTTCTTTCTCTGGCAGGTATTTCACTCCTGTCTCTGGCAATTATTCCACTTGTTCCCTGGCACATGTTTCACTTCACTGTGTAGCATGTGTTTCAATCCCTTCCGTTGTAGGGTTTTCATTTTTTTCTTGGTCTTGTTACAGGCATTCTACCCCTCTCTGGTAGGTGTTCCTCTCTTTTTTCTGGCGGATGCTCTATTCTTTTATCTCGTTCCAGCTCTGTATCTTGCAGGCATTCCATCTCTTGTTTTGGTGTTTCACTCCTTTTTGTGACAGGGGTTCCCTTCCTTTTTCTGGTCGGTGTTTCACTCCTACCCTTGCCGGTATTCCAATTCCTACCTTGGCTAATGGTCCTGTTTTCCCCCCCAATTAAGTGTTCCATCCCTTTATCTGGGAGGTGTTGCTTCCCTTTCTCTGGGAGGTGTTCATCTATTTTGTTTTGCAGGTATTCCACTACTTGCTATGGCAGCTTTAGCACTCTGTTCTTTGATTGATATTCCACCCCTTTCGCTGGGAGGTGTTCCACTACTTTCTCTGGTAGATATTCCACCCCTATTTCTGAGAGGGGTTCCACTTTTTCTCTGGCAGGTAGCATGAGTCCTTAGATTGTTTCAATATACAGTAGTTAAACATTGGATTATATATTGAGCAGAAGATTGTATTGTGGGTTTTTTAAACAGTGATTTATGTTTGTTAAAATAACGACTAAACAGCACTGTTATTTCAGGTAAACTTTTTAATTAGATTATACTTATACACATGATTATATGGTTATCATGAAGTTTATCAACAAATCATATATATCACAATAAAAAAATAAAGCTGCTTGAATGACAAATATATCCAATGTGTTACGATTAATTTTCTAATGAAAACAAAATAGAAAAATCTGATCAGAAAATGATTGCCAGCATGATGTTCGATACAAATAATTTGTATGTTATATATAGAGTATACAGTTCACTCCCTTACAAACTCAAGGAAGTGGTTGCATAGTTTTTGGAAGATGCTATTCAAATCATTATTTGAAATCTCAAACTCATTGTATGTCTTTTTTGCCATCCAAGCATACCTCGGCAATAAAAACATATGACACAAAACAAACTCCATGATGGCTGAAATACTTCTTTTTAAAGTTTTAAAGATTATACTGAGTAAGTAATATAAAAAATTCTAAAATAAGTATAAACACGGATGTAGTCCAGTGCTTGGTCAATTCTATAATACAAAGTTATTTGTTGTTAATATGAAGTACACTACTCCATTATCTAAGCATGGTTTATGAATCATCTTACTGACGAACTCCAGTTATCTTCCATGCTCATAAATTAATAAAGCAACAATTGCATTGTAGTGTTACACATTGACATGGGTCGGTGTTATCTGAAAGTTATTCCAAATATATTCAGACATTTGTCTGTCGGTCAAATTTGCAATTTTATAATCTTCAGGTTAACTAATTATTACAAGAATTTACATGTCAAATTGATAGAATCCTTCAAAAAATTTGCAAATTCTTGTTTAAAAAAAAAGATTCATACAAATTCAGATAATACATTCCAATTGATATTGAAAGATATTTTTTGTGAGCCATAGAAATTGTGATACAAAGTCTACTAAACTAACCTTAAGATAAGGGAAGTAACTCTAGCTGATAATACAGGTTTATTAAAACAAAACAAATTCATACTTGGCCAGGTTAGAATGACAAATATACTGTATTAATTTTCTGCGATTAATATAAAGAAAGAAGTATATTATTTCCTATAATAATCATCTATTGATATATACAACTTGGTGATTTTTTGCTCAGTTTTGCAGCCGAATACATACTAGGTTTCCCTTAGCTAAAAAGCGCCTTATTTTCCCAAAATAACCCAAAAATGAGGAATATATTCCCAATTTCCATGAAAATTATATTTTTTTTGCTATATTTTCCCAATTCATAAAGGAAGAGGCTGTTGTAAAATTATGGTAAAAAAACACTGCACAACTTCAACTAACTCTGCTTAAAACGATATTGTTTTAATACAATTCTGGTTACATATTTCAATCATGAATATATTATCTTAAGTTTAATAAATCAAATTATAATAAACTTCATTATAATCACGTGTTCGCAGAACTTTTTGACGTTTTGGGAGAGGGGTTTATACAGGGTAAGGATATTTTCCCCTTTATTTGTACATTGATCATTGATAGTAATTTAACAGTTAATGAAAATTAGGTTGCAAGATATACGATGAAAAAGTTGTACATAAATCAGGAAGAATGTTAGTTTATTACCCCTGCATTGCTGATTCACTAAAAACTATGGGCCGTTAGTTTATTACCCCTGCATTGCTGATTCACTAAAAACTATGGGCCGTTAGTTTATTACCCCTGCATTGCTAATTTACTAAAAACTATGGGCCGTGGTCTCAATACAAAAATAGTAGTCCTTAAAATCCATGGACTACATTCCTTAACAAAGTATTTAAAATCATAATTGGATTTTAATTAAGAACAATTGTAGATATACTATTGCATAACTTGTCACATTTACACTTTCTTTTAAAATTTTACCAAAACGAAATCAACATAAATTATGTGCCTCTTTTGAATTAAAATAATATTTCATTATTTGATATTATACAGCTACTGAGCTGTGTCAACAATCTGATTTATAACATTCCATATACATTTAGAATGAGAACCTAAAATCTGGATACAATATTGCTGGTCGCAATTTAGGATTTTTTCTAACTAAGAAAACTATTTAAACAGTTGATTATTTGGTAAGATGACTAAATACCATTTTGTTGCGTTAAGCTCAAGAAATGCTTAATTTTGATAGCTTACTGCTAACAACATGAACTGATGGAGCCATGATTTCCAACAATTAAAATGTCCAAAATGGAAATGTCCAGCTAGATATAAACTTGACTTTTATAAATGTACTGTTTTGACACATAACAAAGTGTCAATAATTCAACTTTCAACTTACCCATTTTTAGTATCCGTGTAATTTCTTTACGATACATTACACACAACAAGCATTCATCATGGCTCTGTTACAGGTACACACAACATATAGCGATGTTTCTTGCAAGGTAATGGAGACAAATATGTCATATAAACCAGGTGATAAATGTTATAACTACTGGTAATACAAAAATATATAAATACAGAATAAAACATCATATTACGACACCATTGATATTAAGGTATCTATTTCATGGGATTCTACTTAAATCAAACAATATCACCTTTGAATATAACACAGTTTAGTATAACAAATAGCATGGGTATTGCTTTAATTAATAGTTATTAAAAATACTATATAGATTATCAAAAATCTTTTCAAACATGGGTATTGATCTCTGTAAAACATACAACAGGTTTACTTTTAAAGCATGATGTATCATAACAATAAAAAGAAATGTCACATTTCTTTTCACATTTTTTTTCACAATTTTTTTTTTCGCAGAAATTCTGCCTTTTCGCAGAAACCCCTATTTTGATTATAATTTATTCCATAATAACTAACAAATTGCTTATCATTAAGAACTATGAACCTGTTCTATTATAGCAACCTTATCAATAGCTTCAAATATAAGTTTGTTGTGAAAAATATGATAAATGATATAATACAATCAAATTAATAGATTTTAATGTATACATGGTATGGATATCTTGTAAGTCTTCTTTTATTGAAGAATAACCTTACTGTAGTACCATTTACCTGATTTATATAGAACTGAGTCCTAACTGTACAGGTATGTTATATAAGCTACAAATACCGGGTATGTGCGCAATCACGATGTACGTCTCTTTTTCAAATAAAACTACATGTATACTCGTATGAACCCCATTGAGTCACAATGTTTTAGCACAGAAATGGTATTATATACACTATATACATATAGCATAAAGTCAAAATACACATTAACTGGCATGGTATATTATTTTCAAAAAATATAGCATTGAGTCACAATACCTTTTCAAAGAAATCATATTTTATAGACTATACATATATAGCATTGAGTCACAATACATATCAAATTAACTAGCATGGTATATTTGCAAAATACATAGCATTGAGTCACACTGCCTTTTCAGAGAAATTATATTATATACAGTATATGCATATATAGCATCGAGTCACAATACACATTAACTAGCATGATATATTTGCAAAATTCATAGCATTGAGTCACAATGATGTAGCACAGAAATCATATTATATACAGTAAAGGCAGATATAGCATTGAGTCACAATGCATATTAAATTAACAAGTATGATATATTTGCAAATACATAGCATTAAGTCACAATGCCTTAACACAGAAATTATATTAGATATATACACCATATATGTATAGCATTGAGTCAAAATGCATATTAAATTAAATAGCATGGTTTGTTTGCAAAATACCTAGCATTGAGTCACATTGCCTTTTCGCAGAGATAAATTATATACACTTTATACATATAGCATTGAGTCACAATGCATATTAAATTAAATAGCATGGTATATTTTCAAAATACATAGCATTGAGTCACAATGCCTTTTCGCAGAAATAAATTATATACACTTTATACATATAGCATTGAGTCACGAAACATATTAAATTGAATAGCATGGTTTGTTTGCAAAATACCTAGCATTGAGTCACAATGCATATTAAATTAAATAGCATGGTATATTTGCAAAATACATTGCATTGAGTCACAATGCCTTTTCGCAGAAATAAATTATATACACTTTATACATATAGCATTGAGTCACAATGCATATTAAATTAAATAGCATGGTATATTTGCAAAATACATAGCATTGAGTCACAATGCCTTTTCGCAGAAATAAATTATATACACTTTATACATATAGCATTGAGTCACAATGCATATTAAATTAAATAGCATGGTATATTTGCAAAATACATAGCATTGAGTCACAATGCCTTTTCGCAGAAATAAATTATATACACTTTATACATATAGCATTGAGTCACAATGCATATTAAATTAAATAGCATGGTATATTTGCAAAATACATAGCATTGAGTCACAATGCCTTTTCGCAGAAATAAATTATATACACTTTATACATATAGCATTGAGTCACAATGCATATTAAATTAAATAGCATGGTATATTTGCAAAATACCTAGCATTGAGTCACAATGCCTTTTCGCAGAAATAAATTATATACACTTTATACATATAGCATTGAGTCACAATGCATATTAAATTAAATAGCATGGTATATTTGCAAAATACATAGCATTGAGTCACAATGCCTTTTAGCAGAAATAAATTATATACACTTTATACATATAGCATTGAGTCACGAAACATATTAAATTAAATAGCATGGTTTGTTTGCAAAATACCTAGCATTGAGTCACAATGCTTTTTTACAGAAAAAAATATATCCACTAAATACATGTACATATAGCATTGTGTCACAATGCATATAAAATTCACAAGCATAGTTTGTTTGCAAAATACATAGCATTGAGTCACAATGCCGTTTCACAAAAAAATATGTTATATACAGTATATGCATATATATCATTGATTCACAATGCAAATTGAATTAACAAGCATGGTATATTTGCAAAATACATAGCATTGAGTCAAAAAACTTTTTCACAGAAACTATATTATATACAGTATATGCATATAGCATTGAGTCACAATGCCTTTTCAGAGAAACTATATTATATACAGTATATGTATATATAGCATTGAGTCACAATGCACATTAACTAGCAAGATATATTTGCAAAATTTATAGCATTGAGTCACAATGCCGTAGCACAGCAATTATATTATATACAGTAAAGACAAATATAGCATTGAGTCACAATGCCTTTACACAGAAATTATATTAAATATATACACTTTATACATATAGCATTGAGTCACAATGCATATTCAATTAAAAAGCATGGTTTGTTTGCAAAATACATAACATTGAGTCACAATGCCTTTACACAGTAATAAATTATATGAACTATATGCATATAACATTGAGTCACAAATATTGATATTGATTTTCATTAATGTAATTCTGGTTAAACATTTAAATCGAGAAATACAATTCATTACAAACCCCACCATATCTGTTCAAACATGGGTATTAATCTTCATTCATGTAATAAGAGCTTACTATATCAATCAATAATTTATCGTATTACAAATCTCACCATATCTTTTCAAACATGGGTATTGATTTTCATTAATATGATACAAGTATAACATATATATAAAAAAAAAAAATCCATCATATTACTTACCATACCATATCTTTTTGAATATGGGTATTGATTTTCACTAATGTAATAAGTGCTTAATATATCAAAAAGGAATTTATCGTATTACAAATCTCACCATATCTTTTCAAACATGGGTATTGATTTTCATTAATGTAATAAAAGTATAACATTTATATAAAAAAATCCATCATATTATTACCCACCTCATATATTTTTGAATATGGGTATTTATTTTCACTAATGTAATAAGTGCTTAATATATCAAAAAGGAATTTATCGTATTACAAATTTCACCATATCTTTTCAAACATGGCTATCGATTTTCATTAATGAAATATGTGCTTAATATATCTATCAATAATTTATCGTATTACAAATCTCACCATATCTTTTGAACATGGGTAATGATTTTCATTAATGAAATAAGTGCTTAATATATATATCAATAATTTATCGTATTACAAACCTCACCATATCTTTTCAAACATGGGTATGGATTTTCATTAATGTAATAAGGGCTTAATATATCTGTCGAGGATTCATTATATAACAAACTTCACCATATCTTTTCAAACATGGGTATTGATTTTCATTAATGTAATAAGGGTTTAATATATCTGTCGAGGATTCATTATATAACAAACTTCACCATACCTTTCAAACATGGGTATTGATTTTCATTAATGAAATAAGTGCTTAATATATCTATCAATAATTTATCGTATTACAAATCTCACCATATCTGTTCAAATATGGGTGTTGATCTTCATTAATTTAATAAAACTTACAGTTATATAACAAGAAGTATGATATATTATATATGAACAAGTCTTTCAAACATTGGTATACTGAGGGTATCAGTTATAAATGACAAGTAATGTGACAAGTTTCACCACATCTTTTCAAACATAAGTTCTGAACATCAATTGCCACTCGGAAATCATTTGGATATACATTGTGTATATTATTTCTACATACATTATGATATCTATAATATCCTTTATACAAAGAACTGAAACTATCCAAACATATTCTATTGTACATGTATGATATTCATACTACATATCTACATAAAGCATCGCGCCGCAATGCATATCCAGTCCTATCATAGAAAAAATAAATGAATTGCAATAGCAATACGTTATCTGATGAACAATAATTGTTCTATGCATATTTGATAAGAATGTGCTGCTTTACTATATATTGAATATACATGGCACGGATTCACAATAATGCGAATCCATTTTGTTATTTTTCATTCTATATTAACTATCGTAAGTCATAATGCACTTTCAGAATTATCATGATATTTATACTACACGCACATAACTTTAAGCTACGTTGTATTTCCACTAGTATGTTGTGTATATACATGGTACCACAGAAGAAAACATTAAGTCACCGTTCCTATTCACTGAACTATATATCTCATGTACATAAGAATGAATCACGATTCATTTTCATTTATATAATTTATATCTTCTATAAAAACTCATTGATTCAAAATATTCATACATTATACTACGGACAATGCACTGAGTCAAACAATGGATACATTTACGTAATAATTATCTTAAATATACAGAACATTGAGTCACCAAGCCAGACTACTTATGACATGTTTATATTGATTAAAATGCTTTGTATATATAACAATGTATATCCAGCATAATATGAACTCATTAACTCTTTTAATTACAATGCATATCCTATGTAAGTACATTTTCTTTATATATAATTCACAATGCATATTTATATTTACAAGTTTAATCATGTTAACAAGATATTGAGTCAAAGCATATAATATCTAACAGATTTATCCCACACGCGTTGCAGGATGTCATATGCTGTATGTTCATATCATTTTTGTATTATTTCAAAGCATTGAGGAAAAAAACCACCCATGTTTTCCACTTATCTCTACTAAAAACAAATCATTAAGCCACAATGCATCTAAGTTTTCCTCATATCTGTTATATTTACAAAGCACCACTACAGCGAAATAGATGAAGCTGTTAAAAACTTTGCTGACGTGAAAACCTGTTTTAACCCCGATCCTTATCACATTGCACCAATGATTGTATTTTATATGCAGTACTGATAATTGATTACATACTATACATTATAAACTCTTAATAATAATATTTAAACAAGACAAAAAAATCAATGCTGCAGCAAATATGTTTACTTACACTGTCATTTCTATGTATGAAAATTTAAATCAGTACAATTCAGCACTGTCTCAATAGCAAATCGTCCTCTGTTGCATATTCCATATTGTATAAACTGATAAGGATGAAGTGTATTAACATAAATTGTACCTTTTAAACTAGACAAACGTGTATATAAAAATTAAATATTTTACAAGTATGTGAAAAAATGTTTCCATAACAAGAAGCTTTAAAGCTTCTCCTGTGCATTTGCAAGAAACATCGCTATTGTAAGTTAAAAGTATATTCAGTGTTTCGAGTACACACTCAGAGCTATGTGAACGATTCCTTTCAAGGATTGGATGATTACTGTGTCCAGCCACCTGTTTATTACGATGTTAGACATCGTACGTATGATGAACCTGTGATGATATAAATATACATGAGGATACATTTAAAAAAAGAAACGCATCTAAATATGAAAGCAGTACTTTTGAAGATAACGTACTTAACTGCATACAATTATACATCTAACATATAGTAACTTGAACTTGAACATTACTATTAATCTTAAAAAGGAATAAATTAAATTTCAAAATGTAATACCATACCTTACGTCTTTCCGATGAGTTTTGACACCAATTTCCTTCGTTTTTTCACGGGTTGTGTACGAGTCGTCATTTTTTCTTTGAAAACAGCAGACGCCAAGGTGATCCGCATCTCGCTTGCCTGTTTCTCCTATTTAACACAATTTTGAAATTACCGACATTGGTATAATTTCGTGGTACTTTATACAAGGAAATTATCGCCCATCAACAATTCTACATTTGTCTTTAGTGGTTAAGTCAATTTTCGTTTTCACCAATTGCTAATGTAAATTTTGGTAATTTGTGTTCTGAAAAAATATGTAGAAATATAGTCTTGGAATCAGAACTTTGATTAACGAAAGTCGATTATAAATCATTTAACACAACGTACTTTAAGGAAATATATATATACACTTGACCAATTTTTTTGTTTTTCATTTTCATTTATTGGTCATTAACCAAAATAGCTTTTGCATTCTTCCATACTTACTTCAATTGCTTGTTTGATTAGTTCCATCGTTTCATATAAATGTTCCACAAGACACTCTGGAGAGAGAACCTGCTGTAAAGCCATGGCTTCCTTACTAGTCTCGTCGATGGCCCCATTTCTAACGTCAATGTCCTGTCTCCAATAGATTGGGTCCATTAAATATTTGACCAAGGGTCGATTCAATTGGACATTAACGTCGTTTGTTGAAAAGTTCCTGTGCACAAATACTTTCAACACTCTGTCTACTATCTCCAGAGAAGAATGTTGCTGCTTCGCTGTCTGGAAATGTTGCCGAATCTCGCTGGTCACATGCACACGAAACACTTCACCAAGGGTGTCGCTGATTTCGTCTCCGCTTCTTAATTCCATCCACTCATACAACGCCACGACATGACAAAGTTTGATTAAGGTTTCCGGCTCAGGCAAGAGATGAACGATTGATTTGTAATTGACATAATTCTTCCATGCCGCAAGATAGTCAACGAGAGAAGTCTGGGAATCTCCCCCAGTTTTGTTCAGAAGTGACAGTACGATTCCTATCTGTGACAGAAGCTGCATTGTGTGAGAGGGATTTCTTTTCCATTTATACTCAATCCCTTGTTTAAGTTCCATTGTTAGGGGCACTTGCGGTGTTAATTTACGGCTGATTCGTTGTAGTAAGGTAACGCTGTTCCTGAACAGTTCGTCCGCGAACACGATTAGTGGAATCGTCTCGGTGTTTGTGATAAAAGATTTTCTGAACACGAGTTCGTGAGCGACTTCCATTTCTACCTTATGAAAATCATACAAAATACTACTCCCTTTTCCAGAGTTGGGTTTACATTGTGCAAACCGTAAGAAATCGTCGGTCCATTTAAATGATATAACATCGGCTGATGTTACGTCCAGAACAGACACGCACCGCACCACTGCTGCATCTGGACCACACGACAAGACGCTGAAGTCAGGATAGTCTGATGAACGTGAAATATCCATTGCTTCAAGAAGAATGTTGTTTTGTATAGAAATGAGAACTTCCAAAACTTGGTGAATTGGTGAGTTTTTGTCTATAAGCAAGCAGCTTGACGCACACGAATTTATTGTCATCAATTCCATGTCTGGCAATGAGGGTGATATTTCTAAAAGCAATTCTCTATTTTCTCTGAGTATGTTCCATGCAATTTTAAGATTGCCAAACTTTTGTTTTAATCTAGCGTTTGAGTTATCTTCATCGACCATACTGAGAAATTTTGCGATGGTTTGTTCTGTACACTCACATTTTCTTACTTTGTAACTCATACAATTTACAACTGCTAGATGCCATTTCAAAATATCTGTGATATATTTTGGCAGTGAAAGAATTTGCCGATTACTCAAAGCTACACGCAAAAATGCGCTTTCTGATTGATCAAGTAATGAGAGTTCAGCAGTAAGGTTTTCCACTGATACATTGTCCGATGGAACGTACAGAGTGTACCTGTAATCGATCTCTAGCGCATGTTCAATACTATTTTGGAGACCCCTACGATTTGCGAATTCTGCACGGTGTTCGGCTAACGTTTCGTGTCGATTCCTTAAAAAATCGTTACAACACTTTGTGAAGACTTGAAACTTTGTGATAAAATTGGAATCACTTGGAATGAGAAGCTGGAGAGACATATCCTTGTTTGCACAAAGAAATAGGTTTAAGAGACAACATAAATCTGAATGACTGATGTTCAACTGCTGACACAATATTTTCCAATCTGTCCTGACAAGTTTGTGAAGAGTTCTTGATACGTTGGATTCATCATCACTTGAACTGACTATTGCTGCAATCTTGGACTCATTGCAAAGACGTAAAGCAAGAGAACAGATTAGACTTCCATTAACCAGCAATCTGTATATCAAATATGATAATAAGGAATCCGTGTGTTTTTCTGTACCATTTAGTATGGATGCAACTTTCATGTTTTCTGTAGAATGCTGCTTCTGTTTACATGATGGACAGATATCTGTAGATGCAACATAAATCACTCTACATGGACATTTCCTGCAAGAAAACTTTTCCCTGATATTTTGTGCTATACTGGTTTTTAGAATCTGTACTGGATGACTGTCAAACTGATCAGGTTTGTGAATGCAGTCATATAAGGTATGCCCTGGTTTTCCATATAGGGTTGTTATAAACATCATGTGCATTAAAACAGAGACAATTTGTGGATCGGGCTCCTCAATTTCAGTGTTAAGATGAAACAGGTAATGGCTAAAATCTATGTGTCCACATAAGTACGGCAACAGTTCCACATGTTCCTTCGGAAGGCTATGTTTTGGTATCAACTGACATACTGCTGCCACAAACTTTTTCGCGGACTCTGGTAAGGGTACAAACATTCTCTTAAAAAATATTGCCAATATGATCCTTTCGATATGGAGTGCCTTGTCAACATCTGTTGCCATTTTATCACAAAATCTTTTGAGTTGCTCTTCGGAATTTGGCCACTTGTTGCATGCATCTTCGACTTCTTCTACCGCTTCCGCTGAACAATAGAATTCCAATGGATTGAATTCTAAGCAAACAGTTGTGAGATCTTTTGTCCATTCAATATGTTTGACTGTTGACATAGAAATTTCTAGGTGTTCCCCAAGCTTTTGGACATTTCGAAGCCCAGCGATTTGTTTCAACCGTCGTAGGAAATATAGCAAAGGTCCATATCTCATGGGATCCCCACAATCAGTTGGTGGCTCAAGTAATGCATTTAAATTCTGTAGCATTGCTTGATTATCCTCAATGTTAAATTCTGTTTGCAATGCTATTCCTGCTGATATATCCAGTGTATGGCGAATTAAAGCAGAGCTAAAGATTTGTATCAACGGAACATTGTCTTCCTCATCTATTGACACCATGCTTAATGCCGTTTCTAATGATTCCATACATACAGAATATTGTGAACTGTCGATGTC
The DNA here is from genome assembly GCF_002113885.1 of Mizuhopecten yessoensis. Lineage (NCBI taxonomy): Eukaryota > Metazoa > Mollusca > Bivalvia > Pectinida > Pectinidae > Mizuhopecten > Mizuhopecten yessoensis. Next base: position 600,102 of record NW_018404995.1, read on the forward strand.
ATCTTCCTCGAAAACTGTTTTTTGAATAATTTGTACCAAAAGAACGCTCAGTCCTTCAAACAACATTCCGTTTGGAGAAATTGAACTGAGACAATCTTGAAGCGATTTGCAAAATGCATTGCTTTTCCAGTGGTTATTTCCATCCTGTATAGACGAAAATAAATCTTCATCTTCTGCTTGTTGTGATGCTATTGCAATCTGAAGTATGGATCCAATAAAATGGAAATCAGGTAACAGAAAACTTGAATTATGATTACAGGCGTCCTCTTTTTCGATCCATTCTAAAAACCAGATGAATATATCGTCATTTTCGGATTGCGTTTGAATACAGCGGTACATGTACAGTGATATAATCTTCTTTAGTTTGAGGGATGGAATGTTGTTGTTGTCATTTATCAATTTTTTAAGAAGGTTAAAAACCTCATTAAAAATTTCTTTGTCATTTAATTCTGATTGCTGCAGAAGATCTCCAACAGTAGTCAATAGATTTGCATCGAGGTTGTACGGAACGATCAATATCGCAGCTAGATCTGAGCAGAAACGCAGCTTGTGGTTCATCGGTAAATCCGAAGATATCTGACCAATCAACGGCAATGCGCGACTCACACTGTGTTTCCATTTTTCAAAACCGATGGCATGAACATTGTGTGTTGAAGGTAAAAGCATATTACCAACAAGCAAAATCAGTTTGTCTATCATGTTCAGCTCTGATGTTAAATCGTCACTGTTTTCGCTCTCCTCCATATCAGTTATCTGTTCATCACTTCGTTCATTTTCCTCCTCCGAAGCGTACGAATCCAATTGTTCTTGGTCCGAATTGAGCTTTGAAATGACATCATGGATATGCAAATCCTCGGATCCACTGGTGCACGCAAGAGCAAGAATTTTCACTATGCAGTCTAATCTATCCGTATAAGTCCAGTATACTGCATGCAACATGACGACTGAATCTAGAAAGGTTTCTTTTTCCCATGTTATCGTGCTATTAATTGCCCACTGTAATGATTCTGCTGGCCTTATGTCTTTTGATGAATGTGAGAATGTCATAAAATTGCAAAAGTCATGGAAATAATCTTGGATCATTCCTTCATATCCAGCCTGATCTAGTTCAGCTAAGTGTGTATTTGACGTAATAATGTCCCTATATCCATCCAACACGGCATGTACGATTTCAATAGGGTTTTCCTCGTCGTCGACATATTCTTTGCTTTGTGCTTTGACTTTTCTAAGCATTTGTAGAAAGTCATCCCTTAGTTCTTCAATTTCTAGCATTATATGGTTACCGAATGGTACTTTGCGCACAGTAGCTGGCGTTGTGCAGCTGTAACACTCCGGACCAGATGGTAACGGAATGCTTTCAAAATTGCAAATCTCTTTATTGCTAGCAAGATACTCCCAGGTTTTCTGCCTATGACTGCTTTTGGCATCTTGAATGAATAAAGATTCCAGGCAGCCTTCTTGTTCCATCTTGAATACAAAAACTGCCACTGGTTTTCTGATAATGTCCTGTATATGACTTTCAATAGCTCCGATGTATGTTCCCGCGCTGATCAAGGCATGCTCGTCAGATGCAATGTTGAATTCCCAATTAACCTCATCTTCCACTAAGTTTTCTACTTGGGAATAGACGAATTCATCGATCATTTTCATGAGAAGAGAAGACGACTGCAGGTGTTCTATGGCCTGTTCCAACTCAAATACATGACGATCTTCATGACTATACTGTATTCTAGTAAATGCCCATAGCAGTTGTTCCTTAATAAAATTATGTAAGGGACGCATGTTTGAGATAATTTCTGTGAGTGTTCGGTTTTTTAGGTCAAGTATACTTTTATCCGGTTTCTCAAGCGTGTCAAGCATTACGATGCTCCATTCGGACATGAAATGTATTTGTGAGATTTTTGACTCACTGCGATCGCCAATACCAAGATGGACAAGCAAGTACACATACTTATGAGTTTGTTGTTCTGCTGAAAGCTTCGCATATTCCCTTTTTTTGTGCTCAACGGTAATTTTTGTGAGAAAAAAATGTTGCATGTCATACCGAGAATCGAACTGAAGAAATAGAAATTCACCATCATTTTCAAAGAATTTATCTATTGCGTTGGTTAAATCCTTTTCTGACCGGAATGCTCCAATTTTCTCTACACTTAAGTTGTGTTTGTCTAGGAGACTATGGATGTTGATATGCATACTACTATGTGTAAATATGACACACAGTTCCTCACCTTGATTTGTTTGCATTAATTCAGAGCAAAGTGTGCTGTCTAATGCTGTATGTTGGGCTGTCAAGAACGATTCTAAACCTTCATGTAAAGGAAGCCTAAAGTACTCATCTGTCAACATTTGCACTTTTGTTGGTTGCTCACTCGAAAGAGTTGATCGACTTGCTCTGACAATTGCATCTGGAAAAACCAACGGCAGAATACGATGCAAACATAAACTAATGATATCACCCATGTTATCTTTGTCCGTTGTTTCCTTGACATTGAGAAGAAGTGAAAAGAGCACATCTGTTTCATAAATGGGCAATGCGTTTGAAACAGTGAAGGAAGTACCAGGAACTTCAAAAACAGCGCATAGTAGAGTTTCTAATTCTGATATGTTTGTTTTATCTTCTGGAGAAAGCAGGTCACCAAATCGAAATTGTTGTTTTTCAAATCTGTTAAGAAACGGTGGATCAGAATAGTCCAAATTCATCTCTTCCACCAGGACTACACACTTAAAATCATCATTCACGTGACACATGGGATTACTGTACGGGCCTAGTGCCACTCTGCAATTCTTCTTTTTCCCAACAACGGTGTAGTTCTGATTCAGCATATCATATAAACTACCATAGATATTCTCAAGGTCTTTCAGAATCAAAGCTATTCCTTGTTCCATGCAAAGAATGATTCTACTTAAGATACGATAGTTATAATCGTCTGTCAAGTCATCTTCAAACTGACTTCCAAACATCATTACATATTCCTTTCCACATTCTTTCAGCAGCTGGTCTAACTTGCCTATAACTGCATCCCCCTGTGTTATAAGCATCAGATGTCGACAAGACACATCCTGTACGTTAGCTCTTATGAGATCCAGAACAGGAATACTCATTTTACAGGTTGTCTCGAGATGCTTTTGAAATATACCCATCATACTTGTCATTTCAGTGGGCAGACCACCAAAATTTCTCAAAAGTCCATGGGTAATGATGTCAGTTTTCTTACTTTCCATAATCTCGGATTTAGAAATGGCAGTACATCTGCTTATGTATTTTGTAAGAGAGTAGTAATCTCTCAGGCCATGAAAGTTTTTGAATCTCTGACTCAAATTGTACTCATTGAAAGCGGATGCTAAAGCTTTCAAAGTAATTAAAACATCGTCTTTGAGAAAACGTGATTCGTCAAAAGACCAGACTTGTGTTGCGTTTTGTGTTGCTGGCATCAAAGACTGGCTGATTGATTTGGCTGTTTCGTACAGCTCACCAACATCCATTTCAGGCCTAGACAGATGTAAAGCACGATTCATTTTAGCAGCATCAAGTGCCCAGTTTGATATTCCAACTACTGCTACATCCGGATTCTTTTTACCGTCAGGCTCTAGTAAACCATGAAGGACTTTCAATGGATTAAACCTTGATATTTCTGCAAGACCTATTTCATCAAGTATTACAACTGACAATACGTTGTCGTGTGTGTTCCGGTCTTGATATCGTTTTGCTTTTTCAAAAACTTTTACAATTCCATCAGATGTTGATGACTCTGAACCCTGAAATGACACACAGAACAGCTGTGGTAGCGTTTTGAAGAAGTCATTTTTTGAATCCTTTCCACGCAAGTTACTACGAATAAGCTGCATTGATAGTGATTTACTACAACCAGGCTTACCGACGATGAATACCGGGATTTTGTTTAAAATGCTAACAAATATAACAAAGACGTTTTCACGCAGTGCTGTGTTGCGTGCTATTCCTTCTGGTATCTCCATTCTGTTAAGGATATCATTCTGTTCGGTATTTATCATTTCTGTGATATGTGTTTCATCCACAATGTTGAGTTGTTTAGGAAATATGGACGCCATTTTGATTCTGTAATCCTTCCTTCTATCTGCATTACATATTCTGCTGTGGTAAGACATTGCCATTGCCAACACTACTGCTTTCTTTTCTAATTCATGAATAACATGTGTTTTACACTCCTTTTCTGTCAACATGTCGATGAACCATTTCAAAAGTCTAATTGTCCTGTCGACATCCCGAAGACTGACAGAGTAATCTGCATGTTCCGAATCTCTGGTGAATATCTGGGACACACTAAGTAATTCAGTAAGTGTTTCTGACAATCCTGGTGATTTCAGTACATTTCCAACCATTGTTCTGATATATCTTCTTTCATCGGTATCGCTTAATCTGCCATAATCCCAAACAAAATCCATAAGTGATTCAGGAAGTGGATGTACTCTATATACTAATCTGGATAGCTCATCTTCCCTTATTTTCCCCTGCAATCCTTCAGTATGAACAGCGTCTCTAGGTCTCAGGCGATATGGGTTACATGCTGCAATAATTGATATATTTGCCGATAGTGTTTTCCCATGGTACCGATGGTGGCATAGCATATCTGTGATAACACCTAGGTGGTCACATGTGTTTATTTCATCCAGAAACACCCACTTGCGAGTAGATAAATTTTTATGCGCCACGTTTTGAATGTTGTCAATTTTTGAGATAATTTCCTCTTCTGACGTTCCGGCATGAATACTCAACACATCCAGCTCTATTCCCGAAATAGTGGACAGATATTTAACAAGGGACGTTTTTCCACATCCGGTTTCACCCATGATAACAACGGGGACATTCGACTGAAGTCTCATAACTACTAAAATCATTTTTAGAAGATTGTCAGGTGTCAAGGCGTATGATAATGCCAGTGAAGACAGCATGTCTTTTTGGGGAAGACTTTTACTCGTGAATCTCACGATAATGCGCTGAAGTTCCTCAACTGATGCTTTCTCTAGGTTATCAAATGATTTTTTCATCTGACTTTGGAAAAGGTTTTTAACTGTCGCTGGTACTTGTGTTATTTTCCTGAACAAAGCGGACACTGTTTGCATGTCATGGTGAAATATCACAACAAGGTGGTTGCTTTCTTCCCATTGGATCATCCCCTGAACTCTCTGTGCCAGCATTGCTGCAGTGCTTAACTGTTCAATATTTTCAGTCCGAGTGTTTAAGACGACCGCAGCCTGAGAGGTGCGACAAGTACCAATCGATCTCGTTGCGAATTCCTTTGAAACCTCCACGATGATTTGGACCAGGTTTGACTTTAATGTGTGATTACCCGTATCTCCAAGTATTGCGTTGATGCTTGATTGTCTGAAAAAGATACTTGCTGACATCTTTTTCAGCTGATCGGCAAGAACTTTTACAAAAATTCCCACTAGTGTGAATGACATGTCACTCGCAGACGAGAAATATTTTTGAAGTAATTGAATGCATGTCCTTTTTTCGAGAGGAAGCACCTTGCTACTACCGTGGAAATATATATCTGTGTTGTCTAATTTGTGAGTTTCCAAATGATTCAAATATTGACACACTACCTGTAAAGGACTGTTAACATCTGACGTAGTTTTCATGTTAGTATATTCTTCCCACTGTAATGTTCTGCGTTTGAAATGAATGGCTGTCGACAAACCGTCAATTAAAGTATTGTTAATTGAATTGGCTATTTCTATACAAATAAAGTCAGTTGGGATAGCATATGCATATGTTCCTGCAGCGACAAATCCTGTTACAATCAATTGAAACAAGACCAAATCTAAAGCCATTGGATCATTTATCATTCCAATATCAATATGCAACAAATGATGTGGTCTCAAATTCAGATCCAAAAGTAGCTTTACAATTTTGGATTTGTCAAACAAACCACTCACATGAAGAGTTTTCACGCTTTTTGAATGCTTTGATGCAATGTCATACACAGTTTCGGTTTTTCCAAGACCAGGTATGTCTGACGTAACAGTGGTAACATTTGGCCATTTTGATTCGAAACATTTCCTAAGTTGTATTTCAGTCAATGGTCTAATTCCAGTAACGTTATCATGGAACCATTCAAGAAAGGTACACTGATCTCTTCCTTTGCAGACTATTGCCAGAAGATATTTTTCTTCTCTAGGAAGGCATTGAAGTAAACGGGTGAGTTTGAATTGCAGCTCATATGAGAGTAACTCGGCATTTACTATGCAAAATAATCTTCTTTGCAAGGCACTTTTTGCTATTACTAGACACCTGTTGATTAACAGGCACAGTTCATCTTGTGTCGTTTGACTGTTGCAAAATAACAGTTGGTTAGACTCTGGAAGAAACCCTGTCGTATTTTGATGTAACGCTAGAACAGTGTGAAGCACTGAACGGCTCCCTTGCTCTAAAACAGAAATGTGAAGTTTGCCTTCTAAAACGGTATCTGTTAATTTGACATTTCCACGTTCTATTTCCAAAAAGGTCCTACTCATTGGAACAATCGTTTCAAAAACAATCTGAACAGAATGACCTGTTTTGTAGAGTTTGTTTTCCATGTTGTCTTCCATTGTCATTGAAGTATACTTTTCGCGGAGAGTGTCTAGATCAGTAAGGTTTACGTTTGGATTTACATATTTCAGAATATTAAAAACTCGGTTACCATTAGTTCCCCGCTCTAAAAACGATTGCAATACAGGAAGGTGTTCCGATGATATATAATTCATAAAGTAAAACTGTTCTCTGTTTTGACTCAGTAGAGATCCCCATTCTGAGAGTTCATTTGTAAGTTTGTCTAGAATATGCTTTGCTTCTTTTGGTTTAACCACTTGTGTGGAGTGACTACACCAATAGAAATGTCCAAGAGCCTTTAGTGAATCAAACTTGTCTACTATTGCAAATAATGTGTCGACCAGTGACGAAAAATTGGACAAATGTTCTGTCAGTTTAGACCTACGAGTTTCCTTTCGACTAGAACGTCGTTTTTCCTCTGTGTTCATTATCAGTAGCGCACGACTTCGGAGATCACTCAAACGGGACTGACTGTACTCAAACACTTTTTTGTCCTGCTTCCACTCAACACTCAACTCACATGGTCGTTTGTTCACATATATTCGAAAGACGCCGCCATGATTTATCATTTTGATTACCTCTTTAGTATTTTCCTCTTTGTTTGCAACATTATAGTATAGTGACTTCAGGCTATGGACATTATCCATACACATCCGAATCTTAGCAGGGATCTGTTTTACTCGGCAAGTTGCATAGCTCCTTGTAAAAGCATCAATGAATGCCCTGACATTATGCTCAAAGTCCATTTTCAGTACAGGAAGTAAAAACTGTTTGATATCAATTAAATCGGAAACAGTGGATTCACAAACAAACTGTTCGGAATGTTCCTCTACGGCATCGATTAGATTGCGTAAGTCCTCATTTAAAACTTCTCGTAAAAATGCTACTAATGAGGACGAACGTACGAGTTCTCTGATGATAACTATAAGCTCATCATCTATTTCCTTTGTAGCATCTTTTAGTATTTGAACAGCTTCACCAACATCCCTTAACAACAGGTCATCACTCTGTTTACACAGATTATCAAATTCACAAATTGCGCGATGGAATATTTCATCGGTCGTCGAATCTAACTTAAACGCTTTCAACGTGTCTTTAATTGCATGGAACCTATCCTCATACTGGGGATATTCTTCAAAATTTGTTAGTGCCTTCTTTATATTCGATCCTAATGTTATGTGGGCGCGTTTTGCGGTTTCCATCTCCTTTTGGATATCGGCTTCGTTCTGAAAATAAGAAACAACGTCAGATATGCTTGTCCCCTCGAGCTTTGACATATTTCCCCACCATTTCTTGTAAACCTCAAGGACAGGTCCGCAAAGTAAGTTGACAAATAATCGAATAGCCTTTCGGGAATCGTCTTCGTCATCTCTACACGGCGGGAGATCAGAGGAAAACAGCCATCTGATGTCCTCAACAGCATCAATCTGGAGAGTTTCCCCTGAGTCAGTCTCCATCAATGCACCACACCAGTCATCAAAATTTTGACCAAGCCGATTAAGGACAGCATTCCAGTACATTTGAGATTCGGATAGGAGGAAATCTACAGTAGTCAAGTCCTTATGCATTTCTGTTACCCATTCGGTAAAGTTCTCCAGTTCTGCAAATCCTATACTATCATTTGTGATATGATCAACATCAGACTGGATGCGATTTCTTACTACTTCAACTTGGGTCCTGAATGTTGCTCCAGTTCGTTTACAAACTACCTCAAGTAATATAGTCATGTTTCTCATATTCTTTAGCGTGGATTCTACCAACTCCTTAGAACTGTATAATTTTGTAATAATCGCTTTCACCTTATTGCGGTCATACATATTAGTAGGCAGTAGAATCTTCATCTGAGGCACTATTTTTAAAGTTTTGAGCAGTCTACAGGAAACTGTTCCATCCATTATGCTTTTAACTACATTATGCAGTGCCTTTTCTGAATGTGAATACAGTGCATCTTTGATAAGCTGTTCCTTCTTCGTTCCTTCGGCATCAAACAGAACTTTCCAAAGTGTTGAACACTCGAGCAAAACCAAGAAAGTGTCTTCTGATGTTGAGCTCTCGATTACACCTGACAGCTTCATCAAACTTCTACATATACCAAGGGTAACTCTGTGAAAAATACTACAGCTAATTAGAGGTTTAAAGTGTCTAAGTATGAAGTGTGCTTTCATCATAAAAATAGATACTTCTAAAATAAACTAGAGACTTGCTGGCCTTAACCGTCACATGCTTATAATTGTATTAAGCAAAAAAAGTTATTATAAAGAGAATCCCTCCATCGCAGGTAGCCACTGATCAAATATCATGATCCGAGGACTTTTGTTGTTATCTTGAGAAGAGCTCATTCAAAGATTGTAGAATATTAAACCTGAATAATTTTGAATGAAGGTGTATGCTATTTATTAGGTATTGAGAAGAGGTCTAATAATCATTTAAACAAATTTTCAAATATCATGATCCGAGGATTATTGTTCTTATCTTGAGAAGAGCTCATTCAAAGATTGTAGTACATAAGACATGAATATCCTTGAATGAATGTGCATGCTAGTTATTAGGTATTGAGAAGAGGTCCAATAAACATTTAAATACATTTCAAATAATGTATTTGTACAAATTTGTTAAACCCTCTTATCTCAGAAAATGTACTGTAGTCATTTAAGATTTTAACATATTTCAGCCCTGTTACCTGAATGTAATTGAATACAACACATATACTGTATGGTAGATCTGTGCATGACACATTCTCCAGCACCTAGTGTACAACTATACCACTAACAAGAGTGTGTGCTGACATGTCACTTTGTCAAGTTTTGCATGTACAAGTATACCACTTCTATCGTTGTCAGTACATGGCACATTTCGGTCATCGTACTTAACTGTATAGTCAAGAAGAACTCGTTTTAAAAAAAAAAGTAATATTTTTGATAGCACCCCCATCGACGGTAGCTGCAGGCCAAATATCACGAACATGTACTTTACAGTTACTGAAGTGGCCAAATGACATTTATTGCTCTAATGTAGTTTGGTTTCATATTTACGATGAAAGAACATATTTTATATTAAAATTTCCCCTTATTCTTTGTTAAGGATTTATACCCGTGAAGTCGTTGATCGGTCATGCGACAATTCATATTAACATATAAAATGTCTAAGCATAGAATTTTTGCTTAAAACAGTGCGACTGAAATCACAATAGCCATATCAGACGGGCAGTTTGAGAGCGTTTGTACCCTGGTGTGCTAGTAAACGCATGATCGACTGGGGTAATTTGTGTCTGACTTATACTAAGGGTCTTTCTATATATATATATCATTTACTTCGGGGCAATCCGTGGTTAAAGAATATAAGACTCTTTCATGCCAAGGGGTGTATGATAGGGAAATTCAATCCGAAGGTTTTTGCCAAATTTGAAAATCCGGAGGGGGGAATTTCCCTATCCTACACCCTTTGGCATGAAAGAGTATATTTCTCTCAATCCAACTTCCATAATAAGATCATTAATCATGAAAACGCGTTTGCACTGGCTACCATCTTGAAAATATCAATTTTCCCCTGAGATTTTTACACGAAAACGAATCAGTCAGCCAGATTTAGCATACCCCATATTTGTAAACCTTGTTTGCGCTGAAAAATTAATCTCGTTTTTCTAATTTGTACGGTAATTATATTGTAAAAGGTTTTAATTTCATCACGTCGCCTTTTTCGCACTGCGGCATCGGAGTTTCGCAAATTCGTGACGTCACGTCATTGTTGAACCATTGTGACGTCACGTCACATGAAATGGGGTGCAAGATAGAAATTTCCTACACCCCTTTTTTACCCTGGACAGCTCTATCTAACACACAGGGAGATGAGAGAAAGATGATCTACATCGCCAATTTAATTGAAGCTTCGGGTGATACTAACCTGGAGTGTATACGCAGTGGAGTGATGCAACCAGTGATATCCTTTATGATGTCGTTGACGGAAAAGCCACCCCTGTCATGTCCTCCTCGGATCAATGTCTTCATATGTGAGGCGAACTCTGTTTCTGCATATGGAATTTCCAGCTTTTCGATATCAGGTGTCGTCTGAATGTTTTCTCTCATTGTTCTTTTTCTCAGTATGTTTTGCATCTTGTCAGACAAAGGGCAGAGCATATCTTGCTTCGACTTCAAATACTGCGTTTGAGACATCTTACCAAGATGTCTATACACATGACAGAGATCTTGAGAGGAGATATTGCGATGGGATTTGCAATGATGGGCAATAATGTTGTCAAACCATTTAACCAATAACGAGTTTCCGGCGTCAGTGTCCAAGTGAACAAATTTGTCAGAATCCAGTATTGTCACTAATGATGAACAAATGTTCATGTTTTGAGCAGAAGCGATTGTTTGAATAAGAACGATTTGTTCTTCGAGTTGTGTAAAGATTGATGCATCCTTGTCAACGCAGACGTGCAAAATGTCATCCCAGTATTCACATTTACAGAACAAATCAGTTGATTGGATCACATGGATGATACTTTTTTCAAATTGAGAAAGAACTTCAATGGATTCTGGGGACACAGGACTTAACTGCATTAACTCCCATATCTTAAATAAACGTTTGAATCGATCCATGCGTTCTTTACTAGATTTGATGATTTCTAATTTTGTTCTGGTACACAACGCTGAGAGCGAAAGTTTTGTCATCTTATCCATCATTCCGTACTTTTTAAGCAGACGATTTGTGCAACTTACTAGAGACCTTAACTCTATATTTCTAAATACGATGTCCAGTAAATTTTTGTCTTCATTTGTATGCGATGTTTCTCTCTGGAACGAGTCCAATACTGAAACATCTTGCATTTCATCGACGGAAAATTGATACGTCGTACCTTTCCATTTCTCGGTGTAGACTTTGCTGAGAGAATACGATGGTAACAACGGGAAGGCAATATCCACAAATCCTACAAAACTTTTCCTGCTTTTGGATTCATGATATAAGTACAAATGCAATAATGTAGAAGCAACTTTATCAGCGCATGATCTTGTGAGATCATGTGAAGTAGAGCATGTTACTGCACCAAGGATGTCTGGAATCATTTTTTTCACAAATCGATGGTATGTGCTTGGTAAATTTGACAGAAATACCAAAAAACATAATGCACGTTCTCTTTTGTAAGATAAGTAATCTAACTGATTTTCGATAAAGTCTAATATGTCATTATTTCCATAAGCAAATTTCCAATCCTTTTGGAAGTTTTCAAGATCAATGATTGCTTGTTTAAGAGATACTTCCGCTACCGAAGTAATAATTGATGCACATACTTCGGCATAACCCTTGTATTGCAAGTAAATGTCATCAGTTACTAGAAAATCAAGACGTCTATTCGAATCGTTTTCATTTCGCTGAAACGATTTCGTAAATTCAGTTATATGTTCGTGATTGACAGTGGGAAAAATTATTCCGGTCACTATTTGCTTTTGTCTCCTTATTTTGAAACGAAATTTAAATCCTTGTCTCGTTGCTGGCACTGCGACATCCGCACTCCAGAGAGATGACTGTGGAAATCGGCGCAGAGGAATGTTATTTACGCCTTCACAATTTGTTTCCAGAAAAACATTTGATACTTGGTCGCTTACATGGTCTGGGATGAAAACTGAAAACAAAAGTTCCTGAAAAGGAAACATACGTGTTGTAGGGAAATGACTCATTCTAGTATGGGTTTTTAGGTCACCTGAGACAAAGTCTCAAGTGACCTATTGCGATCGCCTTTTGTCCGGCGTCGTCCGTCGTCCGTCCGTAAACAATTTACATTTTCGACTTCTTCTCCAAAACCCCTGAACCAATTTCAATGAAATTTTGCAGAAACCTTCCATGTCCAAAGATCAACTAAAATTGTGAATTATATGGTCCCCAGCCCCCAGGGGCCTGAGGGGCGGGGCCAAAAAGGGTAAAATTGACTAAAATTTCAAAAATCTTCCTCTCAAGATCCAGATATGGTAGAATCAAATACTCTTCATAGATAGAAGGGTCTTAAGGTGCTTTACTAAAATTGTGAATATTTTGACCCTGGGGTCTCACGTTTCCCCCTGGGGAGGGGGTAAACTTTACTATAGTTTACATAGGGAAATCACATTTTGGACCAACATTTGTTTAATTGCCATTGGAAGTAATTCAATTTGGGTTAGAATTTTCTGTATTGGATAGCAGTTTGATGGTATGCACTTATAAGCCCTGACTGACCCCCAGGGGCTAATGGGTGGGGCCAAAAAGGGTTGAATTGACTGAAATTTCAAAAATCTTCTTCTCAAGACCCAGATATGGTAGAATCAAATACTCTTCATAGATGGAAGGATCTTAGGGTGCTTTGGTTTCAAATGGCAAATGATACTTTGAACATTACATGTTGATAACTTGATTTGAATTATAACCCTTAGTTGACAGTTTGATACTTTGTAAATTTTGAGCCATCCCTACCCCCAAGGGCTGTAGGGTGGAACCCAATGGAGTCCGTGTGCTAAAATAAAATTTCTTCATTTTCCTTGTTTAGAATCAGAGGTGCTAGTTTCAAATACTTTTCAGTCTTAAATCTGCATGCTAGATATTGAATAAGGTTGTTTTATTGTTTTTTTGTCACTTTGAATAATATTTCTGTTCATGTTAAAAACAAAAATCAACTCTCTGTATAAATATATCAGGTGACCGTTAAGGCCCATGGACCTCTTGTTTCTGATACTTTATCAAGCATAACGCGAAATTAGTTTCCACTTCTATGATATACCAAAGCAAGCGATAATGGAACACATGATTTTTGATAATTTGGCCATTCATGTATTTGTGAATATATCGATACATTATAAAAAAGATCAGAAAGCGGAATGCATTCAACATTACAAACAACCATGTACCTGTAGCCTAAAATGTTCCAGTTCTAACATAATTTGGACTGGCAATATCAAGATAATTACGGTTTAATTTCTTGGCAAGATACCCGTTACCTCAATACACACTGACTTTCCAAGATCAAAGTGCCGTGGCCACTCAGGGATGCTGTGTATGAAGGATTCAAATAATGGAATAAAGGAGGTGGTTTGTCAGTACAGAATGGCAGTAAATAACAAAGATCATGTTGTTAAGTAAGGGTCATAATAGCCCATCCCTTAATCCTAATTGTCAATAAAATATATATATAACAAGCAGAGTATTGCTAAAACAATTGAAACTTGTCTGATATTATGGTCCTTAATTAGTGTTTCCAATCGATGGAAATCCTTCAAGGAATGAAGCTGCTACAGCGCAGACAATGATCTTTTAAAAATAATAACAGTGACCTTGACAAGACAACCCTGCAAACCAAAATTGTCCCGAAAGATTATGGGAAAGTTAAATTTACGATTAAATAAAAAAAAATGTTATACTGATAATATAAATAAATAATTATGATAGTATTATTACAATTTGTTATTATCATGATTAATTATACAAAAAATTAAAACGAGATTGTATTATTTCCAGTGCGTGTAATAACGGACTTATGCAAGTCCCTTGTGTATCTCTCCTTCTCTCGATATTGTAACGAACGTTAAAGACCTATATAATTATTCAGTTTCTGGTAAATTTGAATAATATGTAAATACGGTTTTAATTTTTGATGTTCAATATGCTTTATCCACGAAGCACTTGTATTATACTAATTGGGCAATTATCTAGACTGTATTGGGAAGCTATCTACAAACTCGTTAGGCACAGCTGCTGTCGCATTGGGAAGCTATCTATAAACTCGTTAGGCACAGCTGCTGACGGCTACTTTAGTATAAGTCAACATTCTCTTTCGCTTGGAGACTTTTCATTGAGACAAAGAAAACACGAAGCCTACTTTATCAAGGACAGTTATCAAACAGTCGTTCAACAAGTCGCGAGCAAGAAACTACGCAATGATGGACAAGGGGAGAAAACTCTTACACACACACTTTAGAGTATTGGAATACGAGGCGTAGTAATTTGAACCAAATAAACTTCGGAATTTTCACTGATTAAAAACGCCACTGTTAAAGATCTTTACATATTTCTCTGATTTTTTTGTCTTATGCAGATATATTGTACCATATTATAGTATTGATCATATCATGTAATAATGAACACATTATCTAAATATCTTTCGCGGAAGGAGATAGAGTGTTGTTGTTTTCTTTTGTGAAGAAATTATTCGGTCCAAAAAGCGTAGTAATCTGAGATTGATAAAGTTCATGATGCTTATTGAAAAAAACTCGCCTTTTCGTAAAATTTAAACATTTTTTCTTTGATTCATTGATCGTTTTCATACGTATTTCATAATTTTATAGCATTAATCATACCATGAAATAATCAACACAGCATTTAAAGATCTTCCGCGGAAGAAGAAAGTCTGTTCTTTGGTTTTGATTTGCCCAGGCTTGGCGATGACCGCTATGAATGCTGTACACAGCATCCAAAAATACTAGAACATACGTGTCATACAACCATACACTATATATGCCTAGACCGGTTAACGGCAGACATTTTCACATTAATACGATCAAATAAGTTATACTTGAACCACGATTACACATTACCAAAATATTTCTCAAATAATTCTCGTTTTCCTAAATATGCTAAAGTATGCTTTACCCCCTGAGAAGGAAGAAATAGTTCACCCGGTATAATAATATTCCCAATTTTGATAATGTTTCTCATGACATTTCCATCCATGTCAAATATTTTAGTTAAGGAATTCTACATTTGAATGATGGCCTGTTTTTATTTGCCATTTTCGCCCTTCGGGAAAGGTGATAAACTGAATATTTCTGAATACCATGTGCATAGAGTAATATCTATATGTTGCGATTCGGTGATATCATATTTTTCTCTATATTAATTTGCTCAATGAAGATCTGCTGTGCCAACGAGAAAAACCACATTGAAAAAATGAGCATCAGTAAAATACATGTACAGGGTTTAGTAGCGTAATCTTTGGTGTCATATCCTTATGACGTCACGCTTTACAACCAGGCTGCGCGCCATTTTGAATGAAATTCTCAACGCAAATCTACCGTTTTCTACTATTATTTATTAGTACTGGCTTGCAATAATGTTACAAAGTATGTAGTTATGTTAACAAGAGACTTGTTTAGCTCACGTGTTATTCATTCCACCTTCAAAGAGGGGATCAGCTCAATTTCATAAAACATGCTTAAGTATGATTACTTAACAAAAGACGGTTCTTTGAGGATTTTATTAGGTGAGGTGTAGACCTAGACCTTATCACAACAAAAACACTCATTAAAATTCAAATGAATACTTGGTTCGTTTTTCCTAGAAGCATAAATCTGAAATTCTCCAAAAAACGAATGTTGTCGAACTAACAATTCATTGAAGGATCATTTATGATGCAACCAAAACTAGGGTTCATATGTTACAGTATACATTTAAAAATCCCTTGCTATTGTTAGTTATCAGAGATTTACAGACAAATCAACAGCCAGAAGCCATCTCAAGCAATGATATTTTTCAGTCAAAATTTGTACATCTTAGAAAAAAAGTATCTTATAATTTTTGTATACCAAACATACTTTGATTATAGATGGACTAGGTCATGAACTACCAGTGACAAAAATATCATTCCAAAATATGTGGTGGAAAGAATATGCAAAGAAGGGATCAAATGACCATATGGTCTATAACAGAATTCCTGGTGATATGTATAGTCTAATAATTATGACTGAAAACTGACAGAAAATAAGAAAATATTTGTTCCAGTTTCGATGGAATGAGTATTTGATTAACAGAGAAGATGTTTGGAAAAGATTCGTTGGTTTATTCCTTTTCAAGATGGCCACCAAAACATATATTTTTCTGCTCAATCAGTTGTCAGATTACCAGACAACTTTCTTGCGATATCAATGGAAATCAGAGATTGTGCTTGTTTGTTACTTTATTTTTATATATAAATTAAAGATAGACGTCCTATTAAGGTTCAACAAGCCCCCTAAAATATGCTGTAGTCACCTTAAATTTCAACCCCCTGATAAGTCATGTTCAAAGACCTCAATTACAAATCGAACCTTCTATATGTTATTTGTATATATTGTTTGTTTGTTTGTTTGTTTGTTTGGGTTTAACGGCCCATCGACAACTGTGGTCATTTAGGGCCATGGTGATTTATTTATTTATTTTATTCAACAAACATGTAAGTAGCGAAGATAAAATCTGATAAAAATGAATATTTTAAAAGCATTCGCATTGCATGTGTAAATAATCAAAATAAAAGGGGTTATAATAATAAAAAATATAATTAATAGATTATATGGATTATATGTGACATATGCATAACGTCAAAGAGGGTAAGTTTGGTTAAAAGACATCATATTCTATAGAATAGACCGATGTCCTTCAAATAGTTAAATAATGCCTTCGAGTCCACGAAACTGAAAAGAGTTTTCATATCCGGGACTCGAAAGTATTTATAACGAATGTGTTAAAATCGGAACATTTTATTTGAAAATGTTCCCTGTAAATGGAGTGTCACATGGTAGGCATGAAGGTGGATCTTCTCGTTTTAAAAGGTACGAATGAGTAGGATATGTGTGCCAAGTGCGGAGCCGAGACAGGACAACTTCCTCTCTACGATTTTTCCGACTGAGAACAGATGTTTTAAGTTTCGGTTGTACTTTAAAATGTTTGTTACTGGTCTCGAGAGACCAGCGTTGCTGCCATTCATTTCGAATGGCTGGACGAATAATAGGTTTAAAATCTGTATATGGTAGTTTGATATTTGTTTGTTGGAGTTTTAACGCTTTTTTTTCTTCTTTGTCAACAAATTCGTTGCCTTTAATTCCGACATGTCTTGGAATCCATAGTAAAGTAATGTAATTTTAGATTTTTTTAAGATACGAGATATGCGAAAAGTAAGGTTTTCTACGAGTGTGTTTTTAGGATCTCGTAACTGTAAGTTTTGTAGGACAGATAGAGAGTCTGAACAAATGATTGCCTTTTTAATGCGGTGTTCATCGATATAGTCGAAGGCCAAACCAATGGCGCATGCTTAGGCAGAAACGAGGGAGGCGCCGTCTGGTAATTGAACTGAAGTGCAAGAATTAGCAGAACAGCAGGCTGCTGCCACTTTCTCATCTCCAATGGAACCATCCGTGTAAAGTTGTGTATGAGAAGGGTACTACAAAATGCATATCCGTGTAAAGTTGTGTATGAGAAGGATACTACAAATGCATTCCCGAAAGGAGGATTTGTGTTCTTCGGGCATTACACTTGATTTTCCTCGCTCATGTAATATAAAGTTAAAACAGGTGTTTGTATAGTCCATGGAGGAAAATCAGATTAAATTCAGGTATATCACACGTAGCCCTTGATTATGGATTTGGTGTAGCATCTGCAGGTAAGAACTGCGCGCCGACCCGTATATACCATTGAACCATAATAAAGTTTTGTTCGAATAAGTGATCGGTATAGGCGCAAAAGCATTTCACGGTCCGCTCCCCAATCAGTACGAGAAAGGACTCGTATTATGTTTAACGCCTTGGAACACTGATCCTTCGGATACTTTATATGAGGTATGAAAGAGAGTTTCGAATAAAAAATGAGGCCGATGAAATTGGTTTGTTCAACAACAGGAATTTTTATGCCATTAAGAGGAAGATTTGGGTCACTGTATGCTTTTCGTTTTTGACAGAAATGCATGCACCTAGTTTTGGATTAAGAGAATTTAAAGCTGTTTTCGTCTGCCCAATTTTGTATTTGTTTAAACTTTGTTGAAGTTGTCGTTCTATCGTGTGCATGTTCTTAGATCTGTAACAGATCAAGAAGTCATCCACGAATAACGCCCCTTCTGCTGACTGACCAAGACATTTGACTATATCATTGTTTTTAAGAACAAGCAGGGTGACTGATAGGATTCCACTCTGTGGGACTACCATTTCCTGTTTAGACGTTTCAGAAAAAGTTGAACAAACACGGACTTCGAAGTGTCCATCTGATAGGTAATTATATATAAATTGGGGAGGTTTCCACATACGCCAAAGTCTTGAAGATCTTTCATGATGCCATACTGCCATGCAGTATCTATCATAGACCTTCTCAAGATCAAAGAACACGGCAACAAGGTGTTCCTTCTTGGCGAAATCCTCTCGAATGAATGTCTCGAGTTGATGAGATGGCCATTTGTCCCTCTTCTGTTTCTAAACCACTTTGAAGAGGGGATATTATATCGTTGGCCTCAAGAAACCAAATCAGTTTTGTGTTGATCATTCGTTCTAATGTTTACTTAAACAACTAGTCAGAGAAATAGGACGATAGTTGTGTGAGTCAGTAACATCCTTTCCCGGTTTTGGGATAGGTATACTTGTGGAGTTCTTCCAAGAATCTGGAATCTCTCCGGAAGCGTAAACTTGGTTGGTTATGTTAAGAAGGCATCTTAGTGACGAGACCGGTAGGTGTTTGAGAAATTGATATGGAATATCATCTGGACCTGAAGCAGAGTCCTGTGATTTTCCAACTGAATCAAGAACTTCTTGTAGGGTAAAAGGTTCATTGTAACTTTCTTTGTTTGATGATTTGAAATTTAGCCCTTTCTTTTCCCTTTTTTTCTTTACAAACTGGAATTTTTGGGAGTGGTTGAAAGGGTATAAGTTTTAAGCTATGTTTTTGCAAATGCATCAGCAATTTCAGATTTTGTTTTGTTTTTATTAATGAGGTGGGAAGATTTTGACTATTTCTTTTTCCAACTTATTTTCCGAATCATATCCCATACTGTTTTGGAGGACGTGTTTGATGATACCTTGGATACATATTCTCTGCAACTTTTAGTTTTTAATTGATCGCCGAACGTTTGCCCACCAAATTTTAAAATCACTGTAATTTGAAGCAGTTGGGCAAATCAAGTAGCGTCTGTTTTAAAAGATTCTTCTGATAAAAGGAACTTCGTAGGTTTTGGAGCGGATTTTGGAATTGTCTTTTGGGCAATATAAGTGAGTGTTTCAGTGAAAGTTTTGATTGGGTCGTGGATGTTAGTACATTTTTCTGTGGTACGCTTTTTGTTGCACATGTGTTGGAATTGGACCCAATCTGCTTTGTGCACATTCCATCGAGGTAGAGGATCATCAAGAGGAGTCCCAATATTCTTAAGAAAAATTGAGAAGTGGTCACTCTCACAAACATCATTCTTTACCTTCCAGTCATAATCAAGTAGAATGGAAGGATGGCATAATGACAGAATAATGTGGGTACGAGAGCCTGTAGCAGGGTGTAAATAGGTAGGGGAATTGTTCTTAAATAGGCACAAATTGTTTTTATCTATAAATTCCTCAATACGCCTCCCTCTCTCGTCTGTGTTTGGAGAGCCCCACAGGCTATTATGACCATTAAAATCACAGAGGATTATGAATGGTTTTGGGAGTTGGGAGACGATGTTATTGAGTTACTCACAAGTGAAAACAATACGCGGTTATTTGTCTGTGTAATGTTGCACAGACAGCAATAGCCTGTAAATTTGTGTTTAACTTGATCATTCTGTGAGGAATATGTTTATGGACAGCTACAGCTGCACCTCTTGCTGCTCTGCTACCTCCAGTTGGAATGTTATTGTAGAGTGAGAAATTTCTAAGAGTGATTGGGTTTTTGAGCATGATTTCTTGTAGAATTCTTCTATATTTGCCTTTAATCCGCGGATGTTCCTTTGGATAATTGTATTGTTCATTTTGTACTATTTTGACTGGATTTTGATAGAGTCGAAGCACGAAGCGTTGAGGCATTCGTCTCCTTCTCATCATCGAGATTCACTAGTACATTAAACCTGTTTGTCAGGTCCTCTGATCCTTTGCCATATGTGACATTCAGATCGGGCGCATCAGATTTTCCCCTGGGTATTTTGATTTTTTTCTGAGGTCTATTGGTTGGTGATGTTGCCTCTGAATTCAGTTGGGATCGAGATACAGAGGAAAGTGAGTGAGATCGCTGCAAACGCACATGTGCCCTGGATGGGCCAGGTTTTGGAGGGTTTTCTCCTGAAGAGGACGGTGTTTTTGAAACATTGACTGCTGGTGGTGGTGTCGTTTTTGGTTGTTTGTGAGGTTTGTTGGTTTTCGTTTTGATCGTGATCTCCCGTGATGATTCTCAAGTTCTGTTTGCCAGCCATGACTGGGACTTGTGAGTCCCAGGCAGGTCTGTCCTCAGATACTTGAACCGAGGCATCTTTGACTGTGACATTGTCAACTGGCAACCAGACTTTAGTCACTTGTGCATATGAGGGTGCAGCTACGTCTATGCTCTCCACTATCCTCCTAGCCTCGGGAAAGGAGACACTCCGGGTTTATTTGACCCGCAATATCTCTCTCTCGCGATTCCAGGCTGTCTAGAAGAAGCAGCATGCTTTCACTCACAGTTGACAATAACACTGTCGCTTTGGCTCTCATGACCTTCACGACCACAATACTGGCAATCGGTCTTCCGCCTACATCGTTTTTCATGATGCTCGTACTTCTGACAGTTACGGCATCTTAATGGATTAGGGATGTAGACGGAGACTGCACCTTTGGTAACCAATCTCTACGGTCGAAGGTAATGATGGGGTAGCAAAGGTCAGCACTTTAACGCTGATACCTCAAAAACTGGTGGTACCCAATAGGTCAATCGCCTGTTGTTTGCGAAAAACCTCGATTAGGAGATCACCAGATCCCAAAGGTTTGCCGGACATAACGTCCCCAGCTATTCCTTTTATTCCCTTCCTCAACAGGAGAGGAGACAATGCAGCTGCTGTTTTTCCACTAGTGGTTGACGACATGATGATAAACTGTGGGAATGTGGTAGTTGTAGGTTTTTTTCCGTGTTTGTTTTTTTACCCATGTGTGTGTTTTCAATGTTCTTTCTGTTTCCCTGCCCACCCCGTAGCCCAAAAAAAAAGGGACACTAATGTCAGCGCGGATATCCAGCGCCAAAGTGTCAGGGATACACAAAGTAGTATACTCGTAAGAGTATACATAACGAGTGTACATATTACCCGTAAGAGCATGCCCACGGGATTGACCCTAAGCCACCGCCTTCTTGGAAATGTGGATACCAAGGGCTCGGTGTGACCAGCCGATTGTTGATAGAGGGAACATATCACCACTCGTCTACCCAGAGTCCGAAGCAAAAGTAGTGCGTTACAGATTGTCGGATCATGTCTCCCTCCTATCCAGAGTTCATCAGTGATTCCAATCCTTGCTCAACCACCAGGATCTTCTTCCCCCAGGAAAACGAGACGCAACCCACGGCAAACAGGTTGGATCAAAGTGGAGCTACTGTCATGTCTGGAACGAATCTGACAATGGATGAGGTCTTGGGAGTGATGATACACCCATATTTCATAATCTCCATCATCACCAAGATGTTCACTGATATAGCCTGGAGCTAATGATAACTGGTAGGTGCCGCACGTTATAATCTTCAAATATTCCAAATTGAGCTATGGCAAAGTGAATGAAGATGCATCCATCTATACGAATTCTGACTTTGCTCTTAGTGAGAGAGCTGGTTCTGTTTTCACCCTTTGAGCCAAAAAGTTTGTTTTTGTAAGTCGAAACTTAATATGTTGTGCGAGTTCTCTGTATTTTCTATCAGTTTCTGGTGATCTTTGGTACACTGGTCCCCGTATACCATTGAGACATGCAGTCACACTCTTTAGCACTTCCTCGATTATATCAATAAAGCAATTTGATATTAGTTGAGTTCTAAAAATGTCCAATGCTTAAGGTGGCCATGATAAGACTCTACAATCCATCGAGATTTACTAATTGTCCTGTCAATGTTAGTGTGTACTCAGAGTGTTGGCTCTGACCAGGCGTAAGATATGAGGGCATACTGGTATTAATGTATTAATACCAGATACCTCTAACATCGGCAGGACAACTCTAAAACAACGATCAACGACTACATTGTCGTCTTGCTCCATCCATGCGAGCTTGTCCATGATGTTTTTTGCGATGATTGCATCATTTTTGCTTCCAGAGAATGGTCTTACTGTGTCCAAAATGTAGCCATCAGGAAGAGCTATGCTCATGAGTTTAAGATAATTTTGCTTCTTCTGGCCACAGTAAGACATTCTCTGAAGCTTATGGTCAGTACTTCTTTAATATAAATATATGTACCATCTAGTATGACTGTCACTTTGTTTCCAAAGAATGTTTCTAGGAAAACATCATTGTGTGAAAGTATCTGTTCTCTACTCAAATGGTCAGGACCAAGAAACTTGGAACTATAGATTTAGTCAATGCCTGTACTACAGAATGACAAGTTTTTGAAATACTAGACAGGGAAATGAGCGGAACAATGATTCCAATAAATATAAGTTTTTATGTTAACCCAAAACAGTAAAAGAGCATTTTGCGTAGTTTTGGGATACAATGAAAGAGAAAGAAATGTGACCATGTACGAATGGATTTTGAGAAACTGTTCTTTGGACCAACCTGTCCAAGCTTTGCAGTCAGGAGAGAGAAAATGAGACTGAAGGCTGATTGATTCTTTGATAAGAGGTACGACACTTCTAAAAGGTCATCAATTAATTCAGATGATCTACTTAATAATTGAAAAACCAAAGGCTGTCTTCCTTGTAGAATAACATGTGTACATGGGTTCAGGTCATTGCCAATAAGATGAAACACGTGATGACGCAGAACACCACGATTTGTGTGTGAAAATTAACTGATGTCTGGCACGCTTTGTGGATTTGTTTAAAAAAACAAATCTATGTGAACAGGATCCGTAAAATAGGTCCCTGAGTGTTAAAAGAGGAAAACTACTAGTAGTTTCATCTTCCAAACGTTCAGTTTCAGGCTCTCTTTTTCGCAGATACCTTATGTAGCACTTCGGACAAATACTAATATCTTCAATCGAGCAATCTATGCCACTTTTAGTCAGTTTATCAAAAAGCCAACACCGATCAACGACTACATTGTCGTCTTGCTCCATATTGTGGATTTTTTTACATTTCTTGTACCTTTAACTTTACGAGATCTCTTGAAGACACGATGGCACCTTCACCAATACATTTACTCTTCATCATGAGATGAATATTTGCAAATGCATATGAAGTATCCCCTAATAGCAATGTAATAAGAAAACTCTGACGATAAAATGTATAAAAAAATCATAACAAAATGTACAAGAATAAATTCTTAAAAGTGACAAGGATATTACATTCGATGTAAAATTGATTGTTACCAAAAACTTTATCAATCACGCCGAGTGGTGAAGCAAATATGAATTTGGAACTGTTTGTGACCTAACATGCACTTAAAGGTTTATTGTAGGCTTGCAACGAATTGCATTACCAATTCCCCGTAACCAGGTGCATTGCTTTCTGGTGAACGCCAGGGATGTGTCTTAGGTCCTCACCTTTTTGGTTACACAGGTTACTTAATTGTGCGAAATGAATACTTTCAATCACTGTTTTGGGACTAATTGTTACATACATACTTGAAATAATACCATCTCTTTTTAATATGAAAATATTTGGTTAACAAGAATAGTAAGAAAAATCTTGTATTTTACATTAAAATTTTCACAAAATGTTCGATTATCCACACATTCTGGATGATAAATATATTATCACATGAAAGAAATTGTTCTCTCCAAAGTATAATGATGAAAAGAATATGATTTTTTTCAGAAATGTGTGGACAAGATGCCGTTATGCAATCATGAAGAGACAAAACAGACCGCAACGTGTCGCAGAGGCAACGCCGACTGCTGATCACAAGGCAGTATGATTTCAACAGGTCTTTTCTTTGGTGCTGTAGATCATTCTACACTTATTAATGAACAAAATGTATTTCTTACATAGCTGGTTGTGTAAGATAGATTGTTCCTGTGATACATGTTGAAAGCCATGTAGGAAAACTCAATGCAAGATAATAAAATGGCGTCGTGCCTCGGCACGTTTTATGTCATTTAATCTTTTTGTTGAATTTACTTTCCAGTACAAGCGCTTTACCTGCCTTGACTATCTGGTCTATGGGCGGATTCGATCCTCGAAGTCGTCGCACGCATGTAATATCAGAGAAAGTGTTTTTCTCATGCCCACCGAATCCAACAACCCAGGTGGAGTATAAAATGGTCTGGGATCGATGTTGCGGTATCTGTGCTGTAGCATTCAAGTGAGGTGGCACTATAAATGATGCCGTTGGAAACACGGTCCCACTACACATAGAACACATCACATCTTCAGCACACTCGCAGGCATACACACATAGGGAGATATTAGCCAGGTGGCATAGGATTAGTAGTTAGCGACTGATAAAGCAGCTCCTGCTAATTCCTCAAAATTGTATTGATTTATGTAAATGCTTATTGTATTATTTGTATATCTATGTACTGTAAAGCGCTTTAGATAGTGCGCTATACCAAATGCTGTATATATTATTATTATTTAAGACATGGCGTTTGAACCTGTGATGCGCTTTTTCTATTGAAATTTTAATATCGGTTAATGCAGCTGGTATTTTGCCACAAAATGGCGGTCATATATTTCTATCGAATTATGTGGTAGGAGATGCAAGAAGATAACTTTACCATACATAAATCATTTATAATAGAAATGCCCCACACTTTGGTACAAAGTTTGGGTTTTTAAACCTTACAAAAGCTTCGGCTATTCTCTCAAATTCTGTACGATTCTGAGGTAAGATAATTCTACCCTACATATGTACATATGATAAATCATATCTTCCATTACCGAAAAACAACAAATAGATTCAATGCATACTCTTAATATTGAGAAATATTCATTTTGTTTCGCCTTATTTGTTATTTGCCGTAAATAATCAAGGTTCCTGAATAGGTAAATTTAAATATATGCAATGCAAGCGGTCATAAAAAATGTATGACATTCAAGTAATGGTGACAGCATAGTTAAACAGGAATTTACCAGGTAAAGCTCTTAATGACAAGGTCAATCTCCGACTCAACTTAAGCTTCAGATATGCAATTAAATCCAGTCAACACTCTAACTGTACTAAATACTTTCGTATCTTAATGAATTATTTATATATAATATAGACAGTACAATTACGACAGGTAGTTCATATTTTAAACTTTCGAACCAACATACACTTGTGTGTATGATGCATTGTGTTTATGTATTGAAGAAATGACATAGAAACACAAGTGACGAAGGAAGACAATTTTATGTCTCGTGCCCTGTCCGGATCTCGAACTCACGATCTACGGTATCCCAATCGCCTAGACTAGAAATATCCACAGCTCTACCACCACACTACCTCCCCTTCTTAAATGAAGTGGTTCGATGATGTAGTGGTCAACAGCCTGATATCCTTGACATGGTCATAGTAACATATCATCTTTTGATAATATGAGTACCTGGATAAAACTGTATAGATATATATATATGCATACGAACAGTATTTATTTGATAAGTGACAAAGGAACACAGGTGACGAAGGAAGACACTTTCATGACTAGTACCTTATCCAGGCCTCGAACTCCCAACAAACATCACTTAATTGCCCAGCCTCGAAATATCCACCTTAATGGGACCAGGAAGTAATTCCAGCAGTGAAGACAAAAGACAATATGGGATTGTCAATTTTTGGAGCAATCCGCTCCTTTATCGAGGCACAGACAATCACAGAGTACTTACATTACAAAGTAACAAAATAGAAATATAGGATATTAATAGCAATAAGCCCCTCGGCTAACACTGACCGCATCGTTGACCAAAGATAATGTGTGTGCGAACAACAACAAAAAAACGGTTCATCCAGGGATAAGTAATGGGATATGGAGTAGAATCTCTCTTTTAATAGGTAAAAATATGGTTATAATCTATTCCTGCAAAATGTATTAAAATTTAGTGTGGGTAAGAGAAATAAACATTACAAAGTAGCGACGACGAAATGGCGAAAATGGATAACGTCCACTAAATCGAACACGCGTACCGATTCCCCTGTATTTGCCTATCGCAGACCAAAAGGCATAGGGGATATCGTGGTAAGTAGCAAGCCACATACGATTGCCTCTGCTGCAGCAAAAGGCTCTTTCAAAACCTGAAACATTGTTTTAGGTCACCTGAGCAAAAGGCTCAATTGACCTTTTCCTATCAGACCTCGTCTGTCGTCGTGCGTCGTTTGTCAGAACAATCCAAAATAGAGGAGGTACAAAACTGTAAAATTGGGATTCCTGCCCAAACCCCTGGGGCCAGGGCGGGGTTCCAAATGGAAATGCATCAATAATTCAAAAATCTTCTCTCTAGACTCAGATGTTCTACAGTCAATTTCTCTGCAAACATGGAAAGATCAACAGGGGATTTATTTCAATTGTAAATTTAAGTACCTAGGGCCATCCATTCTCTCTTGAGGAGGGGTAAATTTACTTAAATTTATAGAGGAAAATTACACTTTTGGATATTTTGTTCAGAAGGAAATTATTTAAACTTGATGAGAATCATCCTTCGAGTAAGAGGGTATCAATATTGAAAAATTGGAATTCCTATCCCAACCCCGGGGGCCATGGTGGGGCCCCAAAGGGAACAATTACCAATATTTCAAAAATCTGCCTTCCAGACTCAGATGTACTACAATCAGTTTCTCTGCATTGATGGAAAGTACACACACTCTCTAAAGAAACATTTCAATGTGAAATGAATGACAAAGAGTATTACAAATTACATGCATTGACACGCACATGAGGCAGTGTAGTGTATCTTATTACCTGCAAAAAATGTGGGTGAAGCTAGAACCAAATTCAATATCAGATTCAACAACCACCGCAGATTTAGTGGACGAAATGCCTGTATTTCAGTGTGTTATACATTTTCGTCATTTCGTTACTTACTTATATATACCGATTTTTAGCCATTTGTATTATACACAAACATACGTTTGCTAGGATCCAGTGTTATATGGGAATTAACCGTTGACATTACTTCTTTGACCCATATTATAAATATCTAAAACATATCCGACCTATGCGTTAACCTGTCAATATCCAATAATAAGTAATATTAAGAAACTTAATCTCTTAAAATAATAGATGGTCGGCTTTCGGCCATCCTGTTTTCCGATCAGTCCAAAATCCATTATCCACACATAAGCACCCTGGGGAATCTACATGTGAAATTTTAGCAAGATCCTACCAGTACTTTTACTTTCAAAAACTAAAATGGGCACCTGTCGGCCATCATGTAATTCAATTAGACCAAAATCCATATGTACAACTAAGGTCCAGGAACGACCTACTTGTGATATTCGAGAAAGGACTGTCTTAAGTTTTTTTTAAATATTGAACTTAAACTTTTATCTTTCAAAATACAAGATGATTGCCTATCTAGGACATCAAATATCCTTTTATATAACGTAACCAATAAATAAATGTCTGATAGTAACTGTTATCAATGTTCTCAAAGTCAAATAGAAAAATCACTCACAATATAAGTGCCATCTTGCAAAGGAGTCGGATCGAGAGAATGTCCGGATTGTTCCTTTCTCGGTTCCAAATTAACCATTTTTTTCGCAACTTGGCTGTCTTCATGAACCTGTTGTAATATATAACATGTTCACAATTTCATATTATATGTTGCACCTGAATGACACTTCAATACCATTTTTAAGTACATGGAAAATAAATCGAAATAAAGAAAAGAATAGCAAACTAAGAGTCAACACGAAACAGACTCTACATACGACTGGAACGTTGAAAATATCATGACATCCTGATGAATCTCAGATGAAATAAGGTGCTCCATAATACCAATTGCTTTTCCCGAAACCAAAATATGTGGCAATAGTCATGGTGTCTTCTGTCAAACCCAGGAATGTAAGTCTGTCACCGACGATACAACAATGAATGTCTAATGTTCATGTACAGTTGGAAATCAATTATTGACTGCTTAAGTTTATTTCAGAAAATCGTGATACTTTGAACAGGTTCTAAAATAGCAAGCCAGAGAAGACTTAAATTGTATGTGTTAGAATTCGATTGATTTTAAAATTCACCCTGATCTTAAAATATAATTGAATATTGATAACAATGATACAAATACAACCTTTATTTATTAAAGCGGCCAATGAGTTTGTTTGCCCTTTCTGACAGATGATGGGGGAAATAATGAAATAAATATATATTGATGTGTACCTATTGTAAACATAGATATGGATAAAAGCTAAAAGAAAGGTATTATTTTTCTTTGAGAAAATGGAAGACAGACAAACAAATAAGACTCCGATTATAGACATTATGCTTACATGAGCAGCTTTGGAGATTGATGTTAATGTTGAACCAGCTACTGGATGCGGGACCTTGTCAATTTCTTTCGCCTTTGCACTTTCAATGGAAGTTTCGCTAAATTCCTTGAAAGAAAAATATTTTAACTTCAATTTGCTATGCAGACGACGGGAATTTTAAAAAGGACAATATAAGCATTTTTTGTGAATTATGTTTTGCAAATGTAATTAAGATATTGGTAAGTTTTTGGTAGGAACACTACTGAATTTAAATGCTATAAACAGCTACGATAATTCTGTATTATTATGATTTATAGTTTTGTTTTATAAATTTGCTTAATGTCGTTTAGAAACCATTTCAGAAGTAAAAGAGGTTGATAATTGCATCCCTCCCAAATTTCTGCATACATACTTCCATCACTTTAAATTATAAACTTATACAAAAAAGATGAATGTTGACTTGATAATCATCAAATACAAATACTTACCTTTACAACTGGAGTCTTTTCGTTGACGTTTCTTTCTGTGTTTTGCAAGTCTCTAAAATGACAAAAAAGGCTATTGCATAATTGTTTATCACTGTGAATATGACTTTGATTTCGATCAGTCGTAAAATTGATCTTGCACAATTAGGAAGTATGAGTAACCTACTTGTGAAATTTGAAAAAAATAATCTATGTGGGACTTTCTGAGAAATCTCAACAACTCTGAATCGTCATTTACCAAAATGTCTGCTTGTCAGACATCTGTTATTCAAATCAATCTCAAAATGGTATATGCACAACGAAGGACCTACAACAATCTACTTAAAAAATAGCAAAATAATAATATGTCAATCACTTCTTGAGAAATTGTGCAAACAAACTTTTACTATCAAAATTCAATGTGGCTGACTGGCTCTCATTTGGATCATCCGATCAGTCCCGACATGAAACGTGTATAATTCAGTACCAAAGGAAATGTAATTCTTGGGCCAATTGACATGTACCATGACCAGAGTGCATTGAAGACTTCAACATCTTAAAAGTCGCCATTCAGTGGCCCTTATATTCGCTAACAACGTCTTCATATAACCTGTTTTGATGACGAAAAAGCAATCTCCCATTCCTACCCTCCCCAAACAAACTATTCGTTCCATACTATTGTTACTTATGTCCATATTCAGAAATTCATTTGGAAGTAAAATGACAGGACCAATGCACATTTCATGCTCCATATTAATACTAGACACATACTTTCCAGCTGATCAATTACTTGTAATGCTGAAAAAAATACGAACTTAAAAAAACAATACTTACACGAAGAAACTTTCCGCTTGTTTCGTCGTCTTCTGCTTATCAAACATGCTGACTTTGTATTGCACATATGAATTGTCTTTCCTAATACGACTGAACGTAGTTAAAAGGGTTCGTTTATTCCTATCTAGATAAGCATTAATGTTTTTCGATAAATCGTTATGGAAGCGGGTTTTGAATGAAGCCCAAGCCTTCCCGTCACGTATTGTGAAAATGATGTTGATTTCATCTTCTCCTTGGTGATGGATGATTTCTTTGATTAAGTAAGCACGCCCTGTCTGATTCAAGAATTCCTGAAAATCAGCAGCATGAATGCATGACCATAGCCTCTTAGCAAGATCTTCACTATGTTCTTTTTTGCCTTTGATAGTGTATGGACAGATCTGAACTGAAACATCTGGAAATAAAAGACAAAATTAGTATCCTATTGTTTTCGTTCACAAAGTAGAAATTCATGTTAATTAATAACTTATTATATTGCGCTCTAATATGTTAAAAAATACTTAAAAAAGAAATATTTACCGAATCCGGACACCGGAGCAGGTGCAGGACCACTGGATGCCTCCGCCATGTTGTTCCGAATAGACTATGATTACATGTTACTGTCTGAAAATTAGGAAACAAAGTGTATGGTCACCAACATTATAACCTGATTATTTTGAAACCTAATTTTAAGTTTGGTCCATGATGATTTATAATGTCAACCACATTTACTGTATTAACTTTCATGTGCTTTGAAACCAATCGGGCATTATTTTGCGTCAAAACGTTCAGCCAGTTTTGAATTACATTTACATATACTGAAACGTACCACGGAATAGGAGAATTCAAAGCATCGCTAATCACACACAGTATAGCGAAATCATGAACGTTCTCTGTTTAGCACGAATTGTGTTATATCATTAACAAAATTGAAAAGTATCAAAACAGGATAAAAGTGTACTTCTATTTTACTATTCATGTCAATGGTTTTGATTTGATTAATTCCACATCAGATCGTATTTTATTTATGTGCGCACATATAGTTTTTATGAACAGGAATACTTTCCCGGTTTTCAGAAGGAAAAAAACCCATTCAGAAATACATATTATGCGATTGTATGATATTGTCTACTGTGCATTCACGCGTTTTGTGGATCATTTGAAGATAGAGATATTACAATAACAAGTCAATATCGCTTTCAGGGGTAAAACATTTTTACAATTATAAAACATTTGAATGTTTATTTTCATTAATTTAGTTTTACGATAGCATTATTGTATCTGGCGGGTGCTAAGCGACAATTGATGGCTGTCAAGGTTTAAGCCAAACCCAGATCAATAACCTTTCATATTTTTTTCATATATCCTCATTGATTGAATCAAAACATATTAAGGTCGGTGAAATACTACAATGTTTTATTGTTCCTTTTTTCAGAAACAGAAGGTCAATATTCGCTTGATGAAGTCACTACAATCGTAACGTCACAATGCTTTATGTAAGATGCATTACATTCTCTCATGGATTTTAATCAGTCTCCCTTGTAGATTTTAGAATACAGTGTCAGTTTTATATCTAACAGAACAATTAAGGACTTCCATTTCCTGTAATTTCGATGAATATACGGTCAAATGTGACATGAGGAAGTGATATTGACCGAAGTCGACTTCGTCTAGGTCGATATGGACTCCTGACCACCATGAAATATTTCAATTTTACCGACCCTTTGAAAAATAATAATTATTTAACGAAGTATTAATAATTGGGTAATTAAGTAGTCTTGTTTTAGAGATATTCACACTTGAAA
This sequence comes from Mizuhopecten yessoensis, assembly GCF_002113885.1. Taxonomy (NCBI): domain Eukaryota; kingdom Metazoa; phylum Mollusca; class Bivalvia; order Pectinida; family Pectinidae; genus Mizuhopecten; species Mizuhopecten yessoensis. The sequence continues at coordinate 631,963 of NW_018404995.1, forward strand.
AACGCTAATTTGCATTGAAATAGTAAAATTATTCATGAAGTTAGGTTTTAGCATTACTGAATTAAAGTTTTACACGTTTAAGTTCTTTGTTCTTTTCGTCTCAACTAGACGGAAGGTTTATCTTAAACTACATATGACGTTGTATCAGGAGGTCCTCTGATATCTATTATTGGATCCTCTGGTAATTCTTATTTATATTTTTGATCTCCCTCTCTATATCCAACATTGTGAAGTAGACTTTTATGCAAATGTTGTTAGTTATGAAAAGAGAGTTGATTGTTGTGAATGAGAACCACAAAAATAATGAAAACATGCAAAATGTAAACCAGTGGTGTAAGGATAACATGTTTTAATTGACATAAAACTAGTACTATGGTACTTGGAAGGAACGTTGTCAGAAAAAATGTCCCTTGTTCCCTTGAGAGCATACTTAAATCAACAAACTGTCAAAAACGTTTAGGTATGTATACTGGTCAGAATTTGATTTTGGTAGATAGTATGAAAAATATTTGTCACAAGTTTCGCTTCATACATTAAACTGTAATCTATTGCATATTTTATTTTTAGAGTTCTTCAGTTATTCAAAACATGTTATGAAATAAAAAAAAATCTGTGAAATAGATATGTAATTTATCAACATTTCACCTCATGTAAAGTCCCATTAAGATTTTGGGGTTTGATGTTACAGAAATAAGTATAACTTCCTTCATGTACTAATCACTTTTCTCATTAATAGATGGTAGTTAAGTGTTCACTATGCATTGCCCAATCTTTTTGTTATTATACACATCGGGATATTTAATGTCAAGGTCATATCAAGGTTGAAGATCAGGGTGCATTGCCAAATTCAAAAACAATTTCTTAAGGCATTGTTTTATTTCAAACATAGTGGATTAATATTTATCATTTCAAAGAAATCGAGTTCTTTGCAACTACATCAACCGTAACACAATATTCTTGTTACAAGCACATTTGTGTACCAGCATACCGTTTCTTGCATTTGATAATAGCCGCCAAACCAGGATTGTTATCTTCAATGATGTGACTGTTCCATCACCATCAAATATCCACCCAAAACTCTGTGACGGATGCGGTACAATTTGAGAAGATGTCCATTTAATGTGCTGTTAGACCCATCCTATTTGTGGCAGGCCAAGACGATTGCCTGATACTACATTGCAAAAGTTTTTTTTTTTTAATTGATTGATTTTGAATTCTTCTGTGTGGCAGCTTCAGTGATGTGCAGCTCCTTCACAAATAAACGTGTATCATCTGAGCTAGGGTTTGTGGCAATTCGATGTAAAGGTAGGTATGAAGCCTAATCTGTTCTATCCCGAAGCTACATTAATATATGAAATGCATGATGACATCAGTATCATTTGCATACACAAATACTTTTTTGCTACTTTCTTACAGGGTGACAATGCATGCCTTCTCCTGTGTGTATTTCAATCCAGGTACTGATACCAACTGTCTGACGTGACTAACACGTGGCAAAAATAGTGAACGCATGTAGTGCCGGTAGATATCGTGGAATGTTCCATCTTGTTGAAATGACCACATTTGGACGTCTCAGTCCGAGCTAAATCAAACAGGATGGAGGGGATTAAGTACATGCATGTCTATCTATTAGCTCCTCTTCAGTAACTTCATCGCCATCACCACTTTACTTGCTCTAACCGCCACTTACTTTCACCTGTTAAAGTAGCTTACCTCTGCTTACTATCACCTATTAAAGTATCTGATTGGCACTTACTATAACCTGTTGAAATCTCTGACTGGGACTTACTATCGCCTGTTAAAGTATCTGACCCCCACGTACGATTTCCTGTTAAAGTCTCTTACCGTCACTTACTATCACCTGTTAAGGTATCTGACCGCCACTTACTACCACCTGTTAAGGTCTCCAACCGACACTTACTATCACCTGTTAAGGTCTCCAACCGACATTTACTATCACCTGTTAAGGTCTCTGACCGACACTTAGTATCACCTGTTTAAGTCTCTGACCGCCACTTAGTATCACCTGTTAAAGTATCTGACCGACACTTTCTATCACGTGTTAAAGTTTCTCGAGTATTCCAACTTCTACTCGAGTCTGTGCTTGCATTCTACTTGTTGCCTTGCCATATTTCTGTGTCCCAATTTTATTTAACTTGATAACAGCTAACTTAATTCCCCATAGTTATAGCATTTTCTCAATGTTGTTTCTCATTTTCCTTTGGCATGCGTCAAATCCCTTTTCACTTCCTCTGTTGCTTTCATTCAAGTAACAATTTGGAGCAATGTACTTGAAGTTCTGTCTGGGATGAGTTACATTCATTTCATTCATGGGATCATTTTATTGGTGATGATGTCTATGGTGGCCTGCAAAGTTGTTGAGTCCTTTGAGATTTGAACACTACCTGTTTCATGGTGTGCTATTCTGCATCTGAATTCATCTTTAGCATTCTCCGATATTTGTCAGCAATTGTAGCTGTGCTGGGTTTCGTTGAAAGCCATTTGGTCAGGGCTTACAGTTTGATGATCCTACACAGTCATTGCTTCTGTTTGACATCTGCATTGTAGGTTTCTTCTAATCCCTTTTAAGGAGTAGCTCCATTGTGTATCCCATCTCGTCTGCGGACGGTAAAGATACCATGTTCAATATATCTCTCATATGCTAAAGATGCTATGGTAGAAAGCACTGCTACCTCTTTGTGGTAAATGATTTCATCCCCAATAAATTACTATTTTTAGCTCACATGATTGAGCATATCAGCTAGTGCCATATGTTGTCGTACGTCGTGCGTTGACAATTTACATTTTCAGACTTTTTCAGAACAACTGCATCGATTGGCCTAGTGTTCTTATTTTTCGTGCCGATCCAAAACCCGAGATGGCCACCGTGTCTCTTATTGGCTGAGACATGTTCAAGAATCGCTAAAGCAGTTGACTTCAACCTTGATTAAAATGTTTGGTATGTGATCCCATGCAAGTACTTTCACTTAATTATTTATTGCTAATCCAAAAAACCAAGATGGCCGCCCCAGCATGTGATTGATTGCGTCACTTTCGACTTCCTCTCCAAACATCTACACTAATTTACTCCAAATACCCTTCAAAGGTTCTTTGTTACGTTCCAAACACGTATTCTTACATTTAGTTCTGATACGAAAATTCAAGATTGCCGCCCTGGCCTCTACTTTGCTGAGACATTTTGACTTCTTAGGAACGGCATCACTAATTGACTCCAGAATTAGTACAAATGTTCTGTTGAGGTCTCCAACATGGGTTCCAACTTTTAGTGCCGATCCGAAAATCTACGATGGCCGCCTTACCGTCTGATTTGTAGAGATCTTTTCGATTCTTCAGAACGGCTGAGGCGATTAACTACAAATTATATACGAACGTTACTTCTGGTTCTTATTTTTTGTCCGATCTGAAAATCAAAGATGGTCACCATGGCATCTGATTGTCTGAGACGTGTTTGACTTCTTCTCAAGAACGGCTGTACCTATCGACTCCAAATGTGAAGCAAATAATTCAAAAAGGACACCCTTGCATCTGATAAGCTTAGACATTTTGAATTTATTCTCAGGAAGTGCTGCATTGATTTACTCCAGACCTGGTACAAATTTCCTTATGAGGTTCCAAACAAGTTTTGTTGCTTTTCGTCCTGATCTGAAATTCCAAGAAAGCCGTTGTGGCCACTGACTGGCTGTGACATTTTTATTACAACTTATGTGCGCAATAGGGTTTACATAAAATACAACAAAAATGTACAATAATTTATTGTATTGTTATGATGCCAACGTACAACAAAAAAGGTTTATTTACAATAACAACAACTAGCACAAAATCAACAACGTTAACGACGGTATATTCTGGATTTAACGTTGTAATTAGTTGAGGAAAATTATCCAATTTGAACATTCTGATTCGGTAAAGTGTTTGGGTAACATTGGATAAAAACTAAACTACTAGTAGTTCAAAACGAATTTCAAACTTTACTTCATATGACCTAGGCATTATAGAGTTCAGCGAATATATACAATGTTAGAAAGCATAGGCGATGCATACTCAATATAAAACTACCATCCATTGATGAGGGAAGTGACTAGTACAGGCAATAAGGTAATCCTTTCTCTGTAACATTATATTAGATTTAAGGGTTATATACATGACCTATACATGCCTTCTTATAATTCTTATGATGTTGATTGGAATAATATAGCGCTTTTCGTACTCCTTCCCCTTTTTTAATTTGACATTATACTTGACAATAACAAATCACCTGTCGATTTCAGTGATGAGTGGCCAGTTTAAAACATGATCCAGACAGTCCATACTAACGAAATTATAAGGCCACCCTTTGACTACGGAGTGGAATCACCTACACGTAATTCCAAATACCAGAGGCCCCTAGGGTATAAATAATACAATTCACGCTGTGAAATATGAATAAGAAAAATAATGGCCTAATTCCATTTTGTTTCTATGAATTGTTTTGGTTTCGTTTTGTGTTTTCAGAAATCCCTTAATATCATCGTTTAAAAATCATTACAAGAATTCCTGTGTCTACAGTTATCATAACTTTAGCATGTGACAACAAGGAGGGGAAGGAGACTTCGCAAGCACACTTAAGATATCACCCCCATCCCCGGGTCCCTTACCCTGGATCCGTCCAGCTCCTAAACTAAATCAGAACAAGGGCTAGTCTGGCACCCTAACTTCAGGTTATTACTCTTTTCTTTTTGTTCTACCCTTTTCATTAGTACCGAAATTACATATTACTAAATTAGTGCTAGTTAATAAATGTGTAACTTACCGTATGTAGCATGGAACTCCAGTCGTTAAGCCTCCTGCATGTATCCACACGTTACACCTTGTTGTCATGTGATACTACATCGTGAGACAGCAAACTGAACGTTGTTCGAGCTTAGTTGACCTTTGACCTGAAACCCGTAACATGCGAGTACCTATCAAAAAGAGTATGAAAACTGCACGTATGCATATAAACCTTTGGTGCGCTTTAATGCGAGAAGGATGGTCAATACTATATGAAAGGTAAAGTTTAAAGGCTGACGTATAAACGATTTCTAACTTGAACGATGACTGATAATGGTGTTACTTCCTTTCTGTTTTCAAGGAATGTTTTAGTTTCGCTTTTGCGATTTCAGAAATTCACTTGTACAGGCAATAAGCTAATCCTTTCTATAAAGCGCTATATTATTCCCAATCAACATCATAGGAATTATAAGAAGGCATGTATAGATCATTTAAGGAATGATTTTTATTTTTTCAACATTTATGAGGTCGTAACAACAATGGGTTTTTGGACATATTTTACATGAATCGCTAAGGCGATTCATTAAATATGTCCATAAACCCATTGTTGTTATGACCTCATAAATGTTGAAAAGATAAAAATCATTCCTTATATTTACATTGACGAATCCTTTCAGTGGATCGATATAACAACGAATAAAACAAATAAACAGGGTTTGTTCCTGCTTATACACGGGTGCAACGCAGTGGCGAGAACAGTGTGTTATCGCGGGGAAATGTGACACTATCGTGAGAGATCTTAGCAACCGTCAACAACAATAACACAACAAAATGTAGTTCCATATTCAATGTTTATTTGTAGCACAGGACACGTGAATACGTGGATATTTCACAAAGCACAGTTCAATAATATTTTAAGATGTAAGAATTAAGCATCTAGGTCGGTCGTTCCGAGTGAGTAGTTTTTGTAGTGTATTACTACGCAGTGTGATCAGGTTACTATCAGTTCCCACGTGCTGAGATTCTATGAACACCTGTGTTATGCATTTATGAATGTAATTTTTGTCAATGGGTCTAAGCATACAGAATGTAAATATATATATATATCATTCAAACCGGTTGTATGAAAAACCCTTTAGTTTTAATGCCGTTCTCCATGTATCATCATGTTACATACTCCTTTTTAACCAGACATCATTTCGTCAGTCAAGTTATACTTGACAAAACAAATCACCTTTGGATTTCCGTGATGAGTGGCCAGTTAAAGCATGCTCCAGACAGTCGGCCATACTGACGAAATTATAAGGCCACCCTTTGACTACGGAGTGGAAATCACCTACACTTACTTCCAAATAGGGGCTCAGTAGAATGCATTTCACACTGTGAAATAAGAATAATGATTATGCTGACCGATTCCAAAATTGTATATGAATTGTTGTAGTTTCGTTTTGTGTTTCAGAAATCCCTTGATATCATCATTTAAAATCATTACAGGAATTCCTGTGACAACAATTATCATAAATTTAGCCTGTGACAACAAAGAGGGGACGGAGAATTCGCAAGCACACTTAAGTTATCACACACACACATACACCGGGCCCCCTTCCCTGGACCCACCCCGCTCCTAAAGTAATCCATTCCGAGCAAGGACTGCCTTTGTTTAGGTTTTACTTTTGCAAAATTGTTCTTTTCTCTTTGTTCTACTCTTTTCTTTAGTACCGGGATTATATATTATTAAATTACTGCTAGTTAATAAACGTGTAACTTACCGTGTATAACACTGAACTGCATCCGATAGACCTCCAGTAGTTTTGAACACTTTACATCTTGTAGTCATGTGATACTACATAGCGAGACTTCGTTCGAGCTAAGTTGACCTGTGACCTGAAACCCGTAACACGTGAGTACCTATCGAAAAGTGTATGAAAACTGCACGTATGCATATAAATCTTAGTGTAAACGATTTCTAACTTGAACGGCGACTGATAATGGCTTTCTGTTTTCAAGGAATGTTTTAGTTTCGCTTTTGCGTTTTCAGAAATTCTCTTGATATAAACGTCTAGAATACATCACAAGTATATCCGTCTGCATATCTACATAGTCCTCAACAATTTCATACCTGGTACTTAACACTGTATTTGTGTTAATAAGCATTTAGTGAACAGGTAAATAACAACACGTTATACTCTTACCGTGTCGGACACTGGACGTTTTGCACACGTCACGTTACATAGTTTAGTCCTGTGATTCTAAATCGTGAGTCACCAACGGAAACAGAGCGCTCACAGAGCCGAGTTTACGGAGACATTAAAACCATAACACGTGAGTACTTAAACAAAGTCATTCAAACTGAACGTATGTCGATGTTTGGTTTCCTTTACATATGATTAACAAATATCATTAGTAGGTAATATAAGTCTCAAGCTAGAGTGTTTGTACAGGTTCATTCTTTTAGTTTCACTTTGCGTTCTCAGAAATCTACTCAATGTAAGATGGGGGTATACACTCATTTCACCTATGTCAAAGAGTCACGATGTATTGGTCACTACGCATACCAGTAGTCAATGCAAAGTGTCGGTTAGAGTGAACGCTGTCTAGTCCATACAGAATGCGTATCGACGGTGAACCAAGTATAAATGATTGTACAAGAGTAATTCTCACAATAACAGATATATTTCTTCCGACTAGGCCTAATGCAAAGTCTCCAATCAGTAAAACGGTATTAGTTTCAAAATTTTGCATGACTTTACGTCAAAACCATAACTATAGTTAGATATATTTATATATCAAGAATCAGCAATATACTAATAAATTAAGAATTATCTACACACTTTTAAAGGGACATCACGTGAAAAGTCGTTTTCTTTTTTAATGAATGTATGTATTGTATGCACTTCCACTTATGTTACCTCGCTATCCCCATATTCATAGTCCGTTCCAAATGTCCAGTTTGACCACTTGAATTGTTCGGGAAAGACCCTACTAAAAATAGCGCCGATAACGACACCTGACTCGGCAGTAAACACAAGTGGTGCGAGCGAGATGAAACGGTTTCCAAAGGGGCCCCCAGAGAGGGGCCGTCAGGCAACAGCAACTTCTTACCGCACTATGAAACCAAGTATATGATTTAGTTTAAATCAATTTTATTGCAACAAAAGACAAATGGATTGGACAAAAGTTATTGCAACTTACTTACGTCCTTTCCGTAACAGAAAATATATATACAAAATTAATGAGTCACGTAATAACCTAATACAATTCATATATGTATATATATATAAGATGTTAAAGATGGGTAACAGCAAAAGAGGTAATGATAGGATTAGGGACACCAACGTATAGTTTTTAAATATGTATTCGGAGAGTTTACTTGAGATCGCGTGCGTGATTTTCCCAATCAAGTCGGCGTAAGCAGTATAACTAATCTATACATACATGTCCTTCTGCTTTTCTAAAGTTCAATCACATTCCGTGCCGCATTTGCCTTTCTCCTGTGTCACTCCAAGTCCTTTTGTGAATTCCTGCCTTACATACTTAGCCGACTAGATTAGGAAAACCGGACACGCACTCTTTGTCATATGGAAACGGTTATGATATTGATGGACGCTAAGATTGAAGTTAGTACACAGAGATCGTTGGTGTTGGAAAAAGGGAGAGGGGCTGGAATAAGAGAGGAGGTGGAGGGGAGAGACAGATGAGAATAGTCGAAATAGGTATCCTGGTTATTCAATAAGACTATTGGGTATTACATGTTAAACCGTTTGGAGCTTAAAATGAACAGTTGTACAGACCTACAAATTTGAATGTTTAGATTGTAGTCAAGGTTTGCATCTCCGAAGAGAAGGTGTTCAACAGTGATCTCGTTATACCAATCGAGGGATTGGAGCATTATATTACGGGATTGGTCAAATTTTTTACAATTTAGTAAGAAATGGGAAGAGTCTTCCGAGTCATTTCCGCAGTCGCAAGTAGAGTTGTCTCGAAGGTGGGCTTTAAAAAGGTCGTAATTTAAAGAGCTACTGCGGTTTCGTAATTGGCAATGTATAACATTTACTTTTCTGGACCCATATTCAAGAAAACATTTAATATAAGAAGGGGTAGTGACTTGGGGCTGAATAAGAGATTTAAANAAGATAATACTGATAATAAAGAAAACAATATTTTGACAAATCTATGAATGGCGGAAGTGTATAGTTTGACCTGTGATTTGTATATTTAAAACTAAGGTGAAAAAGATAATTAAGTGGATCCCTGGTGTTATGGCCAGTAATGTTGCCAGCTAATTGATGGATATCAGGTAAAAAAAAATACTTGATCAATCACTAGGTTGATACATGTATTTCGAAGATTACAGAGGAACAACACTCGACTTCAAAACCAGTCAATTTTACAGTTACGGTAATGTGGGATTCGTTTGATGTACTCATAGGACTAAACTAGTCTTTTTCGCCTCATCCGAAATGTGGCACACACTGAGCCTTCAATTTTGTCAAGTCTTTTTCAAGGGGTGCAGAGAACGTACCCCCTGCAGTATTGAGGATTGAGTAAAAATGTATAATATGATCTAGTTGGGAAATATATTTTAAACCGGTAAGTCATAATTAGTAAGTACCAAATATACTAGTAACTTGAAGAAAAGGAGAAGTAAACACTTTCATCCAAATATTCTCGAATCAGACGACACACTTAGCTTGGAGATTTTGAATCATTGTGACGTCATCTGGTGAGCACAAGTGACTTGTAAATATTTGATAGCGACAGGTTTTACAATTTTAATGCTCACTCATTCCAGAATTCATTACCCTGATCAAGTGTTTAATGCTATTTACAATAACTACAGTAAACGATCATCAAGCATTCACCTCTATGTAGCACATATATCATATTTACCGTGTTGATTTTAATAGGTTGAAAACGTAGTAACATGCTGTGCCGAAATTGTTCCACTGAAAAATTGTCAACGGAGTTTCCACCCTGTGATGTAACAGACAACTGTGATCACCCAAATTTAATATGTATGCAGGTAAGATTGAAGATATATTATCCCCTCGCAACGAAAGTTCGAGTTGATATAGGATTCAGCCCGTATGTACATGTACGTACGTTACACTCATTGTCATCGCTTTACCGACTTCATTCCTCAATGGAACATTATGAAACTTCAATGCAAGTGTTTGGTATGGCAATGCCTTAAACAAGTTTGCGTTTCGGGTTTCTATGTTGAAGGTCAAGGTCACTGTTACTATTTCTAGAAAAAACTTTGTCATCACTCTACCGATTTCATTCCTAAATAGAATTTCGTGAAACTTGATACCAGTGTTATGTTTGACAATATCTTGAGAACAAGTTCGCATTTCAGGTTACTGAGATTAAGGTCAAGGTCACTTCAGCTATTTTTAGTAAAAACTTTGCCATCGCTCTACCGACTTCATTCCTAAACGGAATTTCATGAAACTTGATACCAGTGTTAAGTATGACAACATCTTTCGGGTTTCTGCGTTGAAGGTCAAGTTCACTGTTACTTATTTTAGAAAGAAAACATTTTGTCATCACTCTCGCGACTTCATTATTGAACGGAATTTCATGAAACGTCATGCAAGTGTTTGTAAGGTAATGCCTTGGACGAGTTCGCATTTCCGATTTCACAATGTTAAATGTCACGGTAACTGTTACATAGTTTTAGAAAAAAAACTTTGTCGTCGCTTTACCGACTTCATTCCTCAACAGAATTGCATGAAACTTGAAACAAGTGTTTGGTGTGACAATACCTTGGAGAAGTTGGCATTTCGGGTTACTGCGTTAAAGGTCAATGTCACGTTTACCATTTTTACAAAAACAATTGCCATCGCTCTGTCGACTTCATTCCTCAGTGGAATTTCATGAAACTTCATGCAAGGTAATGCCTTGAACAACTTCCCCTTTCGGGTTTCTACATTAAAGGTCAAGGTCACTGTTACTATTTTTAGAAGAAAAAAACTTTGTCATCGCTCTAGCTACTTCATTTCCTCTTACATATGTCACAATGTGTTAATGAGTGGGAATTCGTATCACTTGTGATACCTTGTTTTATTCTAGGAATGATTAATATTTATCACGAAAAACACCCGCCATCCTGTAGAGCTGAGACACGCTGTTAATTGCATGTTGTTTACATTACAATCGAATATACCACATCTGTGTTTTTACAAATGTATTCACATATTTCATTAATTAACAGTCTAAAGTTAGATAAAAAAAAATCATTATGAACATTGAGCAGTTTTCGAAAGGGTATACATGAACATCGGCATAACATTTAGTAGTAACTATTCTGTCATACATAGATATATTTAATGTCATTTTATATATCGGAATAGATAACTTGCTCCCTCCAGTTAACAACTTAAACCAGAACGTGAGAATGCATTGACAAATGATTTTAGCCAGTTTTACCAGCCGTGACATCAGCTGGGGACGGGTGCCAATGTGTGTCATTTCGCTTACCTGAATATGTATGTGACACGCTCTCGGTTGCAGTGGAACGTCCGATGGGGTTGGGCCCATATCCCTGCGCGGAGCTCCCTTACTCTCGTATACCATCAGATTTTTATTATGAAACCCTTTAATAAAACCGCAGATCTAGAATTTGAACTTCACACTCTCTAATAAAAACTTACTCTTGAAATAAAACTTCTTAATCAATCCACATGAAGAAAAAAAAAACCGCTATATTATCGCAGAGATTATTCACAGGTGATAAAGGGTTCCACACAGCATCCATGGTGACCCTGCAGGGCGCGACGTAACATGAATCGCCGAGATAATACATAGGAATACATAGTGACATTATTTCACGCATTAATTCTCAAAATTCACTGGATCATTTTTATTGTGTAATGTAGGATGCACAACTTCACCTTTACCTCTTTCAGTTTACAAATGCACATCCAGGTATTCAAAAATGGCCCGTTATCTCAAATACTGTCAGTGCAGAAATACAACACAATTCACGACAATAAAACTAGCATCAGATCTCACCAACACATCTTTATATATTAAATGTTCATGATACTTTTTATATAAAGATATCATATTATGTATACATTTCCTTTGTACACTCCTTCGATAAACCTATCAACCAAAAACGTCGTTGTTATTCAAAATAAGCTAGAACTAAAACACCTGAATATTTTCATATGAAAAACTCTTCGGGTCTTTCCGTCTAACTGTTTAAAATTTCCGAAACCAATCATGTTGAGACGTTGAATTAAAATTATGTCGAAAACTCCCGAATGGTTTCCTATTGACGTTCGTCAACTGGCGGAACTGGTCACCTTAGAAAATACTATCTTCTGCCCGAAAAAAATGTCTGTCTCGTCATTTGGTAAAACAGTTTGTTCAAAAACCTATTTTAAACCGAATGAGATCACAAAGAACGATAGAAAAATATATTCTCTTTGTTGTATTCAATGGAAACATAAGCATTGAAATGTTTAATTGGGAAACAATATTAAGAAGCATGCAGGCTAAGTTTGTTTTGAACACAAACAGGAATTGAAAAACTTCTTTTGTGAGCTTTCGAAAACGTCTGTTCCCTTTGTCAAGCAAAGAGTGTAAAATGACCGGTGTCTCGATTCTAAACCGTTGAAAAGTTTCGAGAACTGAACTCGTATAGATTTCGGGACATTATAATAACTGGCTTTTGGCACGTAAGAGAATACCTTTGCTGTTGCCTTATCGAAACATGGTTTTCTTACAGTGTGTGGTCGAATACGTCAAAAAGGAGAAGAGCTGTCCTTTTACCGGGTGCCAAGAATCAGTGGATCCAGACGGCCACACCATGAAACTGCTGGAAGCCAATCTGGACGCAATGTTCACTGTGTACGAAAGTTCATACACACCGTCAGTAGTGACCCAGGGGTCAGAACTTATCCACGTGACTGTCCTCACAGGAGAATCTGTCTCGGTACCCTACTACTCCACCATGACAGTCCTTCAGCTGAAGGAAAACATTAAACTTAGATTGAAACACGACGTCAACAAGCAGAAACTCATTTACAACAACACCGAATTATCAGTATGTATGACTCTTTTTAACGTTATACTATTACTTATGATTATTTTTGTCCGTTTCAAATCCATGGCTTAGCGCTGTATATATCTCGATATAAGCATATCATGACTAATAAGAAAAGGCATTAAAACAATATTAGGTTTAACACAATCATAATGTTTTAGTAGTTTAGAATTCATTTATCATCGCGGCCTTTTGAATATTACAATATAGCCTTTAATAGGTGATGCATTTTTTCATTCATCATTATGTACATGTAAGTTGTAACACGTTTCAGTTTTATATCATGCGCTCGTTTCTATCGCATATTGTTTTTATCACATTGTTGTCACAGGACCAGAACATATTGTGTTATTTTTATGGTTTTGTACTTTCAGGACAGAACGAACAGTGGAAGCATTGCCACCCTCTCAGACTTCGATGTACCACCTAATGCCACTGTCTATCTCATGGTTCTACTCTATTCGATTCCTGAGGCCTTCGATCACGTGGTCTTTGATCTGCACTGGGGATACCCTGTGACAGGTGCAGATTTTCTGGACGCGTCTTGCTTGGTATACCAGGGAACAGCACTCAAGTCAGTATGCGACTATCGTGGATATCGGAAGAGCGGGTCTCAACAAAGTATCAAACCTTTCCCTTTGTCAGGGTTAAAGCACTCTGGTGATATTATGAATAAAATTAAAAGGATTGGCCATCACACCATCAATGTTCATCTGAAAAACATACCGACTGAGGTCACCAAAATGTTTTTCACATTGAGTGCATGGAATTCTCCCAACATTGCCAGATACCCAAATCCGAGTTTGAAATTCTATCAGGCTAATAATCCTACTGTTGATCTTTGCAAAACAACCTTTCAACATGCAAGGACTTCGCAGGCTGTTATCATGTGTTCGTTGTCACGAAATACTGATGGAACATGGCAAATCTACGAGTCTGGTAAATTGTCTTCTGGCAATGCCAAGAATTATGGTCCACTGAGCTCGACCATTGTCGGCCTGATCAGAAGTGGATATTGACGTTTGTGATATTAGAGTGACGTATAATAAAACAGAACCAATACTTTGTAACTTTTTTTATCGACATTACTAGATGACAGAATGAGTGTATACTTAATGTAACTTGTAATATTATAAAATCAGAATAAACTGGTAAGTGAGCTAACCATCACTGTTGTATTAATACTTCTCTATATTCAGGCTGAGTGAACATTGCGATTAGTAATTTAAAACAAGTATTGTTCAAGTTTGTTTATGTTTGTGTGTAATACATACTTATTGAGTTCTGAACTGCTAAGGCTGATTAATTTAGTGGACTGTTGCAGAAAGGCAATATAATCAGAGCTCTATAGAAGATAGGCATAGAGGTATCAATATGCACGTATATCTATAAATAAACCAGGAGGAGACAAATTGATATAAGTACTTATGTTCTTGTTTTCGAAACCTCTTTGTTGATTTTTGTATTATTTTGTCACGTCCATATATTGAATAAAATACTGTTTAAACTAAACCAGATTTAAAAGTGTATATCAATGGAAAGGTCTATATCTTATTCATGTTTCAAATCTTCATTTTTGTTAAATTGTATCCTTGAATAAAGTGTATTTGTTAAAAGTGTTCCCTACTGCCATCTTGAGAATTTATTCAATATTCAAGGCATACATGTATCAAAAATACGGCTTAGATTATAATAACGGGAAATTACTGACAATGTGGTAACATTAATATTGAAATGTTCGCGCTATGTCATTGTAAACAATTCATTGGTACTGCATACAATTTCGGTTTGTTTAACAGCTGTGACATTTCCGACAAATGTGAAGTACTGCTTATACAAAACGACATCATTTTAAGTCAACAAATTTCAAAACTGACCGAAAAATACATATTTTGTATTTGCAAAAATGTGGTTCCCTGATTGGAAAGTGCTCAAAAATGGGACACATATGGAAAACAAGTACATGAAGGATCGTTGTTCCTGCTTCATTAGAAATGGTCAACTGGATAACACGTCAGACTTTTGTGAAGGAATTACAGAAATAAATATGGAATGTTTCTTTGTGTTTCAATGTTTAAAACTTCTGCTATGTCAGTCACCAATAAGGATCTCGTACGTATAAACAAGCCAGTACATTAGTACATCTATCATAAATGTAAGGTAACATTTTGAATCTTACACGTTAGAACCTATATATAACACAAACAATGACCATTATATATACACCAAGTACAATACAGGTAAGTAATGCATATGTTTAAGTTTTGTTTCCTGGAAATATTTCGGTTAGAAATAATATTTGAGGTATGCTGTTCCCTGAACGCATATCGGTACACTAGGTATATCTCGTATGTGGTGGCATAGGCGAATAGGCGAGCGACAATAGATATGCTTATCCTCCATTATCTCTACAGAAATGCTATAACTAGCTATGCCCAACTATTTTTTTTTAAACAGAAAGTAATTTATTTCTTGTCATTTTCTTAGAGACTACCATAACCTGATTACAAAACAGCAATCAGAACCATGTTATCTTCAAAATTGGATTTTTAAGAATTTTTTGAAATTGTGAGATTTCACAATTGTTTTTTAGCATTTTCCTGAAAACGATCAAAAAAGCGTACAAGGTCAATAACATGGTATTTATGGGAGAATTTGTTTTCTCTTTTTTTTTACCACAATTTCAGAACCAATCTATTCTATTGTAAAATGAAAGATGTTCATGCTAAATATCACCCCTCACTCCGGAGATGATGCTAAAATGTTACTTCACAAAGAGTTACCTCCCCTTACAAAACACAATGAATGACATTAATAATCTCACAATCTTCCATGACTGTAAGAGGTGTGCAGTATCCTGCTCTGCTTCTCAACAAGGACACATTGGAGATGAAACAACATTCATGACGTTGTATAGATGTTGATTGAGTCTGTTGTGTCCTGTCGGAAGATGGTAGTTTGGTCAGATCTTGTTGGTGGTAACTGTATTGTTGCTGATGGGTGTTGAACAGAGATTTGATGATAGTCTTCATCTCTGTGTAGCAGACTGGGTTTTCTTCCTGTTATTGTTCAGCACCATTCTTTGCTAATTTATCGGCTTGTTCATTACCCCAAACTCCACAGTGAGAAGGAATCCACTGTAGAACTGTTGTCAGACTTTTGATGGTGTATAAAGCTTGTTCAAATTGAGGTTAAGCTTGTCGTTTGTCAAATCAATTGTAGCACAGAGAGGGTATCAGTCAGGAATACTACTTGAGTTGTGTTATCAATTTTGTTTTTGATGGAGTGTGCAGCATGAATAAGGTCTTCTTCTTCAACTTAGTAGTTTGAACAATGTAGGCCTGTTGGTATTGCTTCTGATTGTTGATCTCTGTTGGGGTACTTAATACATGTATATACCAGCCCCTCCTTTAATTGTGGCATTTGCTTACCCAAGAGTCTGAAGGGTACTTGTCTTCAAGCATACTCACTGTAATTACACATGATCTGATATGTTTTAGTCAGATAAATCATTAAAATAATATTTAAAAACAAAAATTTGTATTTGTACATGGTGTATGATCTGACAAGTTTTACTTATATAAGAAATTAAAATGATATTGAAAAACAAAAGCATGTCATATAAATTAGATATGTTTAATGTAAACTATGTACAGACCAACCATTGTATAGTATGTGTATGTCAGACAACACTGAAACTCGAAATAAATTTAAATTTAGGTCTATTCAATTTCTAACTGTATCAGCGTATGTAAACTCAAGTCAAGACTGAGTGACAGTAACTTAATTTAAAAGTTTAATCATTCAGAAACAAGTAAATAGTACCGAAATTTATGCAAATATACATCATTTAATATTTCAAATATATACAGAAAACAAAGAGAACTTCATAATTTTCTTGACCTCATAGCAACATCGCAACATGTGCCTTATTATGTTGTGCAGGATATATTAACAGTGTGTACTCTGCTTAACCACCTGGTGGTGGGGCTTGCTGTGGACTCTAGTTTGCAGCTAGTCTATAATTTAGCACCCGTGAGTCCTGTAGGTTTATGTACTTTCAGTTAAAAGTCAAGTTCTTCCACCTCTTCAAAGTTATAAGTACAGCCCATACAATGAACCTAGGACACACATATTTACGAGAATCAATGCGTGACATCTGAGGAGCTTAATGGTTTGGCTGTCTAGATCTATGCTCAAGGAATTCCTAGACTGTAAACAGGGGAGACAAATCTTTCACTTTAAAATATTCTGGTTAGTAAACATGTGACTGTATTTCTGCTGAAATTAAATAATTCATTTGCATGTGAAGTTATTTGCATTTAAAGGGTGATCATGACTGTGTGGCATCTTTGAGAGAATAAAAAACAGATTTTTATGCAAAATCAATTACATACTATTTTTGTTGTTTTCTTGGTTTTAAGTATGAATGGAAGAAAAACAGTTACCAGCAAATAAAGATCATGAAGTAAAAGTAATAAGTAAAATATTGTTAATGAGTATATTCCATACTTTTATTGATTACATTTGGAAAAAGACATACAAGTACAAACATGCACTAATAATCACTGCTTACATGGGAAAATTTGCAACCAACCTTTTGAATATGAAAGAATTAGTCATTTAAATTGAACTCAAATCTCAACTTTTTCTCCCATTGGTTTAGTTTTCTCTCCTTTGCTTTCTGAGCCCTTTTGCTTAAAGTTCTGGCAGACATTTTCCTTTCAGTCACATGAACATTTCTCTTAACAGCACTGATGTCTCTTGGGCCAAAATGTGTAACCTTAGCTTTCTCCTTAGATCTGTCAGATCCTAAGCAAGCCCTGTCCTTTTTAATAACTGTCTTAACTGGAAATTTCTGTCCCTGACCCTCCGACCCCAAGCCTTTCTCACCATCCCATCCAGTTCGCCTCATTATCTGATACCCTTTGTTCCTGGAATGTTCCAAGAAACTGTGAGGTTTTGCTTTCACCTTTTTATTAAATAGATGTACTGTTGATGTTTGATGATGTGTTTGTGAGGCTTCTTTGATGTCCTGTTTACAAACATCACAGTAGAATGTATGCACCTCTAGGTCATTTGTACCAGTGGAAGAGGACCTTGTTCTTCCATCAATGACCTCACGTTTACTCAGGTCAAAATCTGATATCAATTTCATTATCCCACAGTGACCTGCATCAGAAGCAATGGAAGCAGCCGTTTTGCCACCTGATGCAGTGAGATGTGTATTGGCACCACTGCCCAATAGCTGTTTTACCACTCTCCTCTGTCCACTACATGCAGCACACATGAGTGCTGTCCACCCAAACCGATCCTGACTGTTTACGTCCACACCGGCGGTCAAACACGCCTCGACTCTGGCTAGGTCTCCATTCTGGGAACTTGTCAGAAAAGTTCCCACATTTAAGTTCTGGCATTGAACTAACATATTACTAGGTTGTTTGCACAGTTCCAGCTGTCCCCTCTTATGGCGTTTTGGATTGACCTGTTCTAGCGATGTGTCATCACTCTGTCCACTACTGTTCCGGTCTTTTGACTTGCCTGAATGACTTGATATGATGTCCTTGTAAAAAAGGACTGCATCATTTCCAGACAAGGGCTGTTCACAGTTAGATTCAAGGAGTTGTCCCTTACATGACTCCGAGTCTGCTTTGTCACTGGATGGCTTTACAAATTTCACCAAGTTGGAGAATTCTGCCTTCATCAGATCATCCATCATTCACAAAGGTTTGGATTCCCAGTACCTAAAATATTATAATAGATATACTGGTATATATATATATATAAGAATTACTTCAGGGGGGAAAACTCTTAACTAGCTGATATATAAATATTTATGTACAAAAATAATTTCCTAAATCATATCCGACTGAAAGATGGACAAACAACAAACCATGTGCGACCGAGTTTGTGAATATGTTAATTCACCAATAGCTTAAATGAATAAATGAAATATAATTTTGTTTTAAGATTCAACAAGCCCCCTTAATCATGGTATGGTCATCCAGAATTTTAACCCCTCAACAGAGACGTATATTATACGTCTCTGCCCTCAATAAGTCAAATTTAATGGTCCCAATAAAACATCCAAATTTAGATGTACGTAATTTGGATATATATAACCAGGTACATAACGACAATAACTTTGTCGATAATGAGGCGTAAATGCTGTTTTCATAAAATAGTTTACTGTTATTATAATTAACAGGTCAATCTATTTTGCGACCCAACTAAACGTTACAAAATGACATGTTATCTAAAATTCATTTACATACTAATGGTCGTGTGGAGCTTATTCATGGGGAAGCATGGCGGCGAGGCCACAAATAGAGGTGGATGTGGCCATGTAAACCACTTAATTCATAAGAAAATTCCCAAGTAAACGAAGGCAAAGTGACTTAGATTGATAAATGATAGGCTAACATTACCGTTACTTACGTTTGTAAAACGTTACACTGTAAAATACAGTAGGGTTGCAATGCTTGCGTATGAACGCCACATTACTGCATTCATCTGATTGTATTGGGATACTAAATAGGGAGTTGGCCAATATATTGCATGTCAGGGTTGACGTAAATTGTGATAAAATACAAGTCAATCAGGGACGTATCTGAGTCAATATACATACAATGTAAACGTCCGCATGGAAGTTATTCCGAAGGGATATAAAACTAATATCAGAATTGAGTTTCCGGTCGGGTTTCCGGATTATTTGTTGTTTTTGATCTAGTGCTTGTTCTTGAATACCAGTGTAAATACTATCAGACGAATTGATTAACACATAAAATTTTATGATATTTTGCGAATTATTCTTGCTTATAATCCATTCCGAATTCTGTATCACCAATATTAATTTCGGATATCAAGGTCCGGTATTTGGCTTTGTTTATTATGCAAGTTTGAAATTTTGTACATTTAACCTATTTGAAACAATATTTAATCTTAATATGTTATTGAACCTTTTAAATCTGAATAAAATTTAATTTGAAAATATGATTTCGAAATCATTTTACCCCGAAATGTTCGGTTTCTATAGCAACAAAAACGAACAAGATGGCGTCTGCCATGGAACATGAACGAGAAGATTCAGTCATTGAAGCTCATAGAACCTCTTTATTAGAGGTCATCGAGGATAAAAATAGAGCTTTAAATAAGGTAGGCATTTTATGAAGGTCGTGACATCTTAACAGTCACTTTATTTTGTGTAAAAGTTACTAAACAAGTCCAAGATGGAACATCATTGATCGCAGGAACGGTTTCAATTTCCCATCAAGTCATGCACATGATGAAAGTTTGAACCAAAGCATCTTTGTTTACAATGGCATAATGTAAAGGTAAGCCATGTCTCTTTAAAAGTAAAAATAATGACACCTTCATTTATTGCCCAAGATATACGAATAAACATTATTTCATATAGACATCTATGTAAGACCCTAAATCAGTAAATGTAGTTTGTTTACAATTTGATAGACCATACAGTGATACATCTGTTCCTTTAGCCGGTACATTCTAAGATAGATTCACTTTTACGTGCATGATTTTACTATTCAGTCCATTGACTTGACTAAATTGTGTTCCCAAACTGTACTGTACGTAGTTATTATGGGAAGATCTCAGGCTATTTTTTCTTGTGCTTCAATCTTGGTAGTACCGCAATCCCATAATATATAGGATTTCAACACCTCCATTTTTCTTAAAATTTATAATATACAGATCAGACACTGTCTGGTTACACTGACAGAGATCAAAGCTTAAGATTAAGGCCACTAAACCAATACTAAAGCTTTAGGCACTAACACTTACCGTAAAATCCAGTGTAATTTGCGCACTTATGTAATTTGCGCATGTACTTTTTTGGGCTGAAAATACTGAAAAAAGCTTCTACTCATATATTTTGTGCATCAATTTTAAAATTGACCTCCGACACAAAACTTTGACACAAATATCTACTTTCTCATTTCATTTATTAATTAAGTGTGGTATTTGTTTATAAATTAAATTACTTAAGATCTTTATGCTGATGCTGGGTGATCATTATCAGCTAGGCATAACGAGACAAGATTACAATGAAGTGAGGTTTCAGATGAAAACAACAGTATATGTACAGTGAAGCTGTCAATCAATAGCTGACCACCTACATTGTAGATGCACACTAAAGTTAAGTTTTAGTTATTTGGGTGTAGGCTGCAACTTCAAAGAAATGTTCTACTACACAATATACTGCTATTGTTTAACCAAAACAATATGCTGTAAACAGTTTTCATATTAACATACCCAAACGGCATGATTTTAGTAAAAATATAATAAAACCGATAATAAATGTTCTATTTATATAAACATTTTTATTCATGAAAAAAATAAATTTATCCTGAAATTTTCATATCTTTCAAACATATTCTTTATATGAAAATATCATTCAATTAAATCAGTTTCAAAAAACATTTTGAAGTCTTTTTTGCTTGAAGAATATTTGGAATGTTGAGTTCAACAAACAAATAATGAAATTATGAATTTCTTTAACAAAATTAGTTTTAAATATTAAAAAAAAATTTTTGCTGTTATCAGGTGTTTTTTTCATGAAACTTAAAATAATTACTACATATATATATATAAATATTTTGTAAATTTTCAATATAAGTATGTGGATTTAAAGAAAAAATAACAATATAGAAATTATTATTTTTACTCAGAAATTGCTAAAACATTGGTAAAGATATTATGCTGTGTGACACAATCAAAAGCTCATTTAGAAGGCCAATCTCATTCTCTGGAAGGCCAATCTTGTTGTTTCAAAACTATAATTTCACTATCCACTTTAAGCCATCATGCCCTTCACTAAGCCCTGTATGTAAAATTGTCTCCTGACCATCACTACCCTTCACTTAATACTGTATGTAACATTGTCTCCTGACCATCACAACCCTTCACCTAGTTTTGTAGGTAACATTGTTTCCTGGCCATCATGCCCTTCACTTAATACTGTATGTAACATTGTCTCCTGACCATCAATACACTGTATTTAACATTGTCTCCTGACATCAATACCCTTCACTTAATACTGTATGTAAAATTGTCTCCTGACCATCACTATCCTTCACTAAGTTCTGTATGTAACATTGTCTCCTGACATCAATACCCTTCACTTAATAATGTATGTAACATTGTCTCCTGACATCATTACCCTTCACTTAATACTGTATGTAACATTGTCTCCTGACCATCAATACCCTTCACCTAGTTTTGTACGTAACATTGTCTCCTGGCCATCATGCCCTTCACTTAATACTGGTTGTAACATTGTCTCCTGTACATCAATACCCTTCACCTAGTTTTGTACGTAACATTGTCTCCTGGCCATCATGCCCTTCACTTAATACTGTATGTAACATTGTCTCCTTGCCATCATGCCCTTCACTTAATACTGTATGTAACATTGTCTCCTTGCCATCATGCCCTTCACTTAATACTGTATGTAACATTGTCTCCTGACCATCACTATCCTTCACTAAGTTCTGTATGTAACATTGTCTCCTGACCATCAATACCCTTCACTTAATAATGTATGTAACATTGTCTCCTGACATCAATACCCTTCACTTAATACTGTATGTAACATAGTTTTCTGACCATCATTACCCTTCACTAAGTTCTGTAAAAAAACACTGATTCCTGACCATCACTTCCCTTCACTAAGTTCTGTATGTAGCATTGTCTCCTCTTCATCACAACCCTTCACTTAGTTCTGTATGTGACATAGTTTCCTGACCATCATTACCCTTCACCAAGTTCCGTAAAAAAACATTGACCCCTGACCATCACAACCCTTCACTAAGTTCTGTATGTAACATTGACTCCTGACCATCACTACCCTTCACTAAGTTATGTTTGTAACATTGTCTCCTAACCATCACTACCCTTCATTTAGTTGTATATGAAGCATTTTCTCCTATCCATCACTATTCTTCACTTAATTGTGTATGTAACATTGTCTTCACTTCTCAAAGTCCTGCAAACTTCTGTATGTAACATTGTCTTTTGATTATCACTAACCTTCTCTAGATTCTGTATCCGTCATTGTCTCCTCATCGCCACCCTCTCTCTAACTTCTGTATGTACCACTGTCACTTCTTTATCACTAACCTTATCTAGATTCTGTATCCGTCATTGTCTTCTCTTCGCCACCCTCTCTCTAACTTCTGTATGTAACACCGTCTCTAGCTACTTTATCACTAACCTTCTCTAGATTCTGTATCCGTCATTGTCTTCTCTTCGCCACCCTCTCTCTAACTTCTGTATGTGCCACCGTCATTACTTTATCACTAACCTTTTCTAGATTCTGTATGCGTTGGTGTCTCCTCATCGCCACCCTCTCTCTAACTTCTGTATGTACCACCGTCATTACTTTATCACTAACCTTTTCTAGATTCTGTATGCGTTGTTGTCTCCTCATCGCCACCCTCTCTCTAACTTCTGTATGTACCACCGTCATTACTTTATCACTAACCTTTTCTAGATTTTGTATCCGTTGTTGTCTCCTCTTCGCCACCCTCTCTCTAACTTCTGTATGTACCAATGTCTCTACTTTATCACTAACCTTCTCTAGATTCTGTATCTGTCATTGTCTCCTCTTCGCCACCCTCTCTCTAACTTCTGTATGTACCAATGTCTCTACTTTATCACTAACCTTCTCTAGATTCTGTATCTGTCATTGTCTCCTCTTCGCCACCCTCTCTCTAACTTCTGTATGTCCCACCGTCATTACTTTATCACTAACCTTCTCTAGATTCTGTATCTGTCATTGTCTCCTCTTCGCCACCCTCTCTCTAACTTCTGTATGTCCCACCGTCATTACTTTATCACTAACCTTCTCTAGATTCTGTATCCGTCATTGTCTCCTCTTCGCCACCCTCTCTCAAACTTCTGTATGTACCACCGTCATTACTTTATCACTAACCTTCTCCAGATTCTGTATCCGTCATTGTCTCCTCTGCCACCCTCTCTCTAACTTCTGTATGTACCACCGTCATTACTTTATCACCAACCTTCTCTAGATTCTGTATCCGTTGTTGTCTCCTCATCGCAACCCTCTCTCTAACTTCTGTATGTACCACCGTCATTACTTTATCACCAACCTTCTCTAGATTCTGTATCCGTTGTTGTCTTCTCATCGCCACCCTCTCTCTAACTTCTGTATGTACCACCGTCATTACTTTATCACCAACCTTCTCTAGATTCTGTATCCGTTGTTGTCTTCTCATCGCCACCCTCTCTCTAACTTCTGTATGTACCACCGTCATTACTTTATCACCAACCTTCTCTAGATTCTGTATCCGTTGTTGTCTTCTCATCGCCACCCTCTCTCTAACTTCTGTATGTACCACCGTCATTACTTTATCACCAACCTTCTCTAGATTCTGTATCCGTTGTTGTCTTCTCATCGCCACCCTCTCTCTAACTTCTGTATGTACCACCGTCATTACTTTATCACCAACCTTCTCTAGATTCTGTATCCGTTGTTGTCTTCTCATCGCCACCCTCTCTCTAACTTCTGTATGTACCACCGTCATTACTTTATCACCAACCTTCTCTAGATTCTGTATCCGTTGTTGTCTTCTCATCGCCACCCTCTCTCTAACTTCTGTATGTACCACTGTCATTACTTTATCACTAACCTTCTCTAGATTCTGTATCCATCATTGTCTCCTCATTGCCACCCTCTCTCTAACATCTGTATGTACCACTCTCTCTACCTAATCACTAACCTTCTCTTTGTTCATTGTTCCCATTGTCGTTGTCTCCTTTTCAACACCCTTTCTCTAAGTTCCTCGGGTGATGTTCTCCCCTTCATCGCTAGTCTAAAGTTAATAAGCTAGGTTTTGCAAGAAATGGGATGTTATATAGCATTCAGTAAAAGTGCTGCTCATAATGAAAAGTCTGAATTGCCTATGCTCAATGTTGCTATGTACACTTTCTGATATTGGATGTGTTTGAACAGTACTATATCATTGTCGCCTGCATTTTCCATTAGAAGGGAACCACGGACCATTCTGTTATGTGTTGTGTAGGTCAATACAGCCACTGATAACACTATAGCTATCCCAGGTTATCTCAGTCTGTCCACAGTTCTCATAGTTAAACTGCCAAACATCATTCAGGTTGAAAAGCTTACAAATTATTGATAGATCATCAGGCTTTCACTTGAGCAGGTGTATGAAAGCAACTGTTCTTTTTCAGTGCTGGATTTAGTCTTTTGTTACATATATCTAAATTAAACATTTGCCTTGCAATGTATAGTGTGTGTAGAAAGTTGTGCCCGAGTTTCTATTGACACAGCCTGACAGTCATTGTAACAGGCTGATTACATACAGAGTTCCCATGGCATCAACAAGGTTTTAATATGTCTTTGTGGGGACATTAATGTACATTAGATAGTGAAGTACACATTGTGCTGACTGTGAATATGCCGGTGAACTGATTTAATGCTATATGTAGTTGTGTAACAGTATATCACACAGTATTGTAGTGGGATATTCAACACAGGATTTTAAACGCTGACAGTATATAACTCAGTGTTTCTTATTTGCATGAGTTCTGTTACATAAACTGTTGTATATAGCTAACGACACCAAATTGGACAAGTCACATTGACCTATATTAATGGCCGAACAAGCTGTTGTTAGAGACTTGGGTGAGGAAGTGGAACTGGAGGAGTCCAATGGACATGGACCACCCTCACCGAAACAGGACAGGAGAAATATCACCAAAAAAGGCAAAACGAAGAAGAAGGCTGATGACAGGATCAAGTTTGATTGGCCTAAAAGAAACTATTTTGAAATTTCATGTGAAATCCCTACCATGGGTTTGGTAATTATGGTCATTGAAGAGTAATTACACACTGTAAATGACTTCAAAAATATTTCCTGAATGGTGTATAGTTAGAATTTTACGATTGATACATATAAGTATATATATCATATAATTTGTTGAATTTCATTGAAATGTATATTTTTCATTTTTTTTTCTTCAGAAAAACTTGATTCACCGTTTTGTGTATGTGGCCAAACTAAAAACAAGCACGGAAGACAGAGCAGAGATTGGAAGTAAAGAGATATTCATATATTCATATATTAACAAATACTTGTAAAATTATATAACATCAATTAAGGTATGGCAGTTCCTACCAGCGTGAGCTGCATGACAATTAAAAAATGTTCAATTCCTATTTTAATATTATTTGTAAAAGGGTCTCTTATTATTGTATGCTAAATTCTATCACTGTGAAGTTGACATAAGAATAACAGACGATGCATAGTATGTAATTTGTGTGTGTCACTGTGTAATATGAAACAATTTACTTAGATTTAGCTTTGGACATAAATCATTGATGAACTAGCACCTTATAAAACTTCAACTTCAAATGGTTTTTGCATGCTTCTTCCATTTCTATTTTCAGGTCACTATGAAAGATTTTTCAAAAATCTCCAGAATGTTCAGCAGTCATCGGAGGTGATCACAGGACTTCTGCTTGTCTACCTTAAACATATAGTACATATTGTTGAGGTAAGTGTGCCAGTCACATACACCAGGTACAAACCATTGTCATGGAATTCAACACTGTTATCCTTCTCTGTACAAAAGGATGGGGTTGCAGTTCATAGCCAATTGAATTCAACACTGTTATCCTTCTCTGTACAAAATGATGGGGATTGCAGTTCATAGCCCATTGAATTCGACACTGTTATCCTTCTCTGTACAAAATGATGGGGATTGCAGTTCATAGCCCATTGAATTCCTGTACAATGCTGGGTGTAGGAGAGAATAGCTGTTCTTTTTTTTTGCAGAGTAACCACAATTGTAAATGGAATGATGTTGTTTCTGTAAAAGAATGAAATAAGTTTTCCAATTTAACTGCAGTAATAGCTGTTGCCTGAAAAACTTACAGTGGAATCATGTACATCATAATACTTTTGTGGATTTGATAACAAATTTAAAGGAGTGGGTGATTATTTGAAATTAGAACAACCTTATTAATGAAACATTTATTTTTGTTAGAATGTTCAATATAGATACATGTATGTACATACTATATTTATAGTTTTAATCAAAACCAGACTGATTTCGTTCCAGACTTCCACAGATCTGATTACAGAGACGGTGAGGGACATACAATCTAACATTAATGACAGCAGTGGGCTTTTTGAATCCGGCAAAATACTCATCATCTCCCATGACATATCCTTTCACAGTGTGTGTCTATTTGTTAAAAACTCTGCTTCCTACATGTCCAACTGAATTCCTGATCATGGTTGTATAGAATTGTTTCAATTCAATGCTGAAGTACTCACAATTTGCTGATCTTTACAACTGTTAAGTGTGACAATATCTACATGTATAATCAATTGCATAAATAGCACATGTTATTAATCTAGGTATTACACATACATCATAAAGAACACAATATTTTAAAACTGGAAGAAATGTTACATTGTTTTTGTCTCATGCATAATCAAAAACAACCATTTGCAAATTATGACATAAAAGTAGTAAATTTTGTTTGCAGGTTTCTTGCTTAATTATTTTCATTGTTATTTAAGTTAGGATATGATTTAGTCACGCTTTGATGCATGCCACATTTTTCATCAAAGAAGAATAATACCTTAAAATTATTCAACTTTGTGAAAATCTAGGTACTTTTTTTTTCTTGGAAATCAACTTAAGAACATTCTGTTGATTACCTAGTATTCCAAAATAAAACAATAACATAGATTCATAGTTTCAGCATAACAACTCAATAACTAAAACTGATATATTACCCAGTAGGTAAATTGACTTCTTTTTTTGATAAGCTTAATAGAATGCATGTTTTGAGTGAATTGGTAAAATGCCATTTATTATATTACCGACCTTGACATTCCTACATTCCTCATCGACTTTATGGCCAGTGGAGTTTCCGCACCTTAGACATACAGGCTGCAAGAATGGAAAGTTACGACAGCAATGAGTCAACAGACAAGATTGTCATAGAAATTCTCATACAGTTACTCAAGCTGGGCAATCACCTTGCAAAGACCCCGAAGGTATTGGTCATATGAAGCCTAACCTTTCAGTCTCCTGAGATATTCGTAGACCCCAGATGTACATGTGTATGTATCAGCTAATCAAGCTACATACACATTTGTCTGAAACGCAGCTCATACTAGAAAGTCATCTTGAAAATGCCATAAGCTAAGACAAGTGCTTGCTACATCTCTAATTATGTTGGCAATATGCTAGAACCTTAAAAGTGTATTAGTAACTCAATCAGCTTGGCAATCAACAAACAGCAATGCCAAATCATCTGATTTGATACCTGAATCTTTGAAATCTAGAAATCAGATTTTGTTGGTAAATAAAGAAAAATATATTTTGAATATCCCAAAACATGAAGCAAAGTTTAGTTAACAGACAAGACCACTGTGTAACTTCTAGACATTTAACCTTAACTGATGTAACTAGTTAGGCAATTGTCTGGCACACCCAAACAGTATCATTGAGCAAAATAATTCATAATATTGGCTTCAAAGCTGTCGGTAACTGAAATCTCACTGATAGGACAAAAACACATACATGGGCTTCACACATAGAACCATTCAATTATAAGTGTAAACTAAGGCCAATCTTAATTTTTCAATAAATGATTTTTCAATACATGAAGTAGATGTGCTAGACTTAGATTCCAGTTTTCAATATTTGAAGCTGAATTTTCCTAATTGTCAGTCACCCACGAGAATATGTACAATCCACATGGTTTAAATACAAGCCTTTGAACTGTGTTTTATATCAAATCAAGTCCTAACTTAGGTCTTGAAACTGAATGGCATTATTGTAATGACCCATCAAGTATAATTGACCATATTGTTTGAAAACCATCTTGAATGCAACGGAAACTTCACCACGGAACTATCTTTCAAAATATGAATGAAAGGTAATTTTGATTGGTATGCAACATATAGCCATAAATATAAAGATGGGTAGCTGAAGTATATACCTGGCACAGGGATTCAGCTGTCTGAAAAGCTGAAAACTAAAAAAATGTGCTTGCATCCATACCATAATTAAATAGTAGTCAAAGGGAGACAATCAACCACCAGACACAAAATGGCCAAGTTATTATAAGATCATTTCAAAATCCCCAAATAAAACTGCTACGGTATTCTTGGATAAAACTGGGTAATGGAAATGTAGATGAAATTAAAAATTGTGTTAAAATTTTGTTTATGCATGAAATAGATAATATTAATCTTAATATCAACAGTTGAATTTGAAGAACTTGATGGATAGCTTACATGAGAGAGTGCCAGATCTGCTGCCCCAACAAGGTACAGTACTGTATATATAAATGTGATAGCCAAAACAGATTGTGGAATCAGTCATACAACTTTTTCTTGTAAATATAAGATATGATACATTTGTGACAGACATAAAATCAGGTATACATCTAGCAAGCTGCTTTCTGTTTACCGTTGTGAATAGGATCAGTGTATTACAGCATATTGTAGGTTGGTAGACGGCCAGTGTAATTATATAATTAACCTATGGTAATAATGTCTGTCTGTCTTACAGCTGTCCTACACTACCTGTGTGAAGACAATGACCCCTGTCTAGTCCGACCCCAGGACTACCTAGACATGTACGATAAGCCGTTTGACGCCGTTTTGGACAGTGGTAAGTGTATAGGCCATCAAGAATGAATTGTAACAGGTTTTACATTGTTAGATTATTAAATTGACATTCATTTGTATGTCATAATTTCTTCCAAATATGTTTGCTTGCTACCATGGTAAACCTTCAGTTAAATCTGGATGGAAAAAAAACAGTACAATTGTATATACTGTAAAATATTCAGTTAAAATGTTGTTTTTCTTCTAAATAAGTTGTTGGAAACAATATTTTGTTGTGGATGTTTTTTTGAGCCCTCTAAATTTGTTAAAATGTTCTCCTTTTTTTTTGTTCATATGTTTAGAAGGTAACTATGCTATCTTATATCTTGTATACTCTTTACACACGTCCCTTCTCTGGTTCACCCTCACTCTGAACATTATATACATCGTACAGCATATAAGTAGTTAGTGTCATATATGTTAACTAGTACAGTATGCATGATTCAGGGTAAGAAAATAATGGTGGTGGATCTTATTTCAGTATATTTCATTAAAAATTCAATTACCATAACTGTTGTTCTGAAGAACAAAAGTCGATCCATGAAATAAAAACACATTGTCACTTAGATAACATCGCATTATCTCAAGTCTGATTATTGGAAGTTTCAAAACTAACCTCACGTGCACAAAACATGTCCCTGTTTATCAATTTTCACAAATGCACATTTTGTTGATTCACCTGCCAGAAAAAGCATGATACCCTTCACTAATTATTTGTTCATTTATAGATAATGATTTTATTCAATTTAATTAATATTTTATTGAATATTGAAGTGTATAATGTTACATTGTAATGTATCACATGACTTTTCATAGTTCACACAAGTTCAAGTACCAATTCTATATTGACAGCAATTTGATTATGGAAACAGTGATGACAAAATAGTAGTATACAATGTATATATAGATATAAGAAGACCCATGAGGAAGGCATCACAGTTTTATTACAACATGTGATTTAATTTGAAAAATAACAATCTATGTTTGTACGGTATACATATTGCCCAAGGTAGTTAATGTTACATGAGAAAATACATGTATAAAAATGAATCGCCCTAAATGCAATCTCTGATTGTAATATTTGAAACATTTATATATTCATGTAATATAACCAGTTTATGAAGACATTTTTTAATGATAGAAAGTATGTTTAGTCCGAGAGTATACTGTTTCAGGATTTGCGTGTTTATAGAGTATTTCAACATTACGTCATAAATCTTTATTTCTGCATTTATCAGTATATAGATATTGTCACTAAATTCATGACAATGTCAGATTTCATATTCATATTCTTTAAGATATTAGAAATTATACAAAACAAGAAACAAGTTTAATCGGAAATCAGAGATTAGCTGGTCATTTAAACAAGTTATGTTCAAAGTACATGTACCTCATTAGCTGGTATAATTGTACTAATGTTCACGAGTACATGTACCTCATTAGCTGGTATAATTGTACCGAGGTTCACGAGAACATGTACCTCATTAGCTGGTATAGTTGTACAAATGTTCACGAGAAGATGTACCTCATTAGCTGGTATAGTTTTACCAATGTTCACGAGTAGATGTACCTCATTAGCTGGTATAGTTGTACCTATGTTCACGAGTACATGTACCTCATTAGCTAGTATAATTGTACCGATGTTCACGAGTACATCTACCTCATTAGCTGGTATAGTTGTACCTATGTTCACGAGTACATGTACCTCATTAGCTAGTATAATTGTACCGATGTTCACGAGTATATGTAACTCTTTAGCTGGTATAATTGTACCGATGTTCACCAGTACATGTACCTCATTAGCTGGTATAGTTGTACCAATGTTCACGAGTACACATTCTCTCCTTGTTATATATATAGAAATAGAACTTAATACTGCGAAGATATACTGAAATATACTGCAGTATAATGTACGGAGTAGATTGACCTAATGCTATATATGTATAACTTTACTATACATTATGTGGTACCCCTATTAGCTAAGCCACCCTATTTCATAGACTGTTTACCAATGTCAGCTAGTCAGGTAAGTGGCTAAACTGAAACACTACAGTACTGCAGCCAAATCAGACCATATCATTGCATTGGATCCTTCCAATTGAACTGATAGTTTACGGGTAATCATTGGGTTTCTGAAGCATGTTATCAATGCCTGCGCAATAAAGTGATAAGTGTATAACAGAGCAGTGAAGCTTAGGTCCTTTGTGGCTTGTAAACATTGTACTTAACAAAGTATCATTGTCATATATAGTGTAATCTATTGCTATTCCACTCGTCAATGTGCTACCTGATCAGACAGAACTAGTTCCTTGTGATATCAAACTATTGATGATTTAAGGCAATCAGCGTTACACAATCATATGATTAGAAATACCCCAAAAAGAATCATTTCATTTATTGTTTACTATTTGTTATAAAAACATTATGGACCTTATTTTAACACAAAGAGATCAAACATTTTGAAAGCAGGATGGTGCATCATTGGTTGCATGAATACAAAGCACTAACATGCATGTTTTACTGTGTATCATAGGCACTTGGTGCTGTTGACTGATAGTTTCAGTCTCTAAAAATGGTATATTACATGTTTATTGGCAGACATAACAAAATTGTCATTTTAGAGGCCGAATGATGTCCTTTTGAAATTAGAGAAGCATAAATCCAAGCTGCATGGATATATATGGGCAACAACATTTTTATGCATGTTATTTAATATGAGAACAATCTTGCTACTGTTCAATAATCACAGTTACTGCTTCCTTGGTCCAGTTTGTGATTTAATCAATTTCTCCTCCCTCTAAACACATACTGGACTGGAGCAAGTCTAGTACATTGTACAAGTGATACTTTTTCCTGCATGCAGTCATATCTGCCTCTATATTGAAATCGTTTTAACCATGATTTTAGTAATTATATACCTAATTTCTTTCAGTTGTGACATATCACATTGATGTGGTACTATGGCTAATTTCTAATAATTTTCTTGGCAGTTTTCTGATGTTATAATGTATTGGTGCTTGAACCATGAGTATTTTCGGAGTCCAGCTTGCTTTTTGATTTTTCCAGGCTGAGTAAATGGCCTCAAATTCTTTTGCTCAAACGCCTCTCAAGATCTGAAACACTTCTGTTACATCTGTCTTGTTCCTTCCATTGACTAATAATGGAAGTTTAAGATCACACCTTCATTTATTGTAAGAAATAATTATAAATATGTGATTTGTCTTTGCCAACAAAGCTTGTAATGAGTAATACTTGAGATTTAAATGGCTTCTGTAGTAAACACCCTTATTTGCAAACATTATGTCTAGCACAGATGCGCTTTTTCAGATTTAAAAGAAAACTCCTTTTAGTTTCTAAAACAGCAACAAAAAAATATGAAAATTGCTGCTTATCAAATGTGAATTATAATGTGAAATGAGTATTAGCAGCTGCTCAGTGTTACAGTGGTGATTCCTGTGTATTGATCCCTTTATCCTACTTTCTATACCTGCTACCATATACTGGAACATAAGTAGCTTGATTAAACATCTGATTCTTACTGGCACAGAGTAACAGGTGTACGCATAAGAGCAATAGATTTTGGACTAGATTTCATGATCAATAGACATAATTATCTGATTATCAGACTTGTGTACTCGTCCCTTCCAATCTGGAATCTGGATGTCCATTTGAACCTGGTTGGAATTACCTTTGTGCCAGAACATGTAACTGATAACCATAATAAACCAATACAAATAATGAAATTAATTGATATCCATGGTTTCAACTAATTTCTTAAGAGATAGGAAATATTGATTAGTAAAAGACAGCAATACAAAGGCATATTAAATTTGGGACACGTGGCTACATTAGATTAGGCTAAATGTAGGACACATGGCTTCACAAAGTTAGGCTAAATGTAGGACACATGGCTATACAAAGTTAGGCTAAATGTAAGACATATGGCTATACAAAGTTGGGCTAAATGTAAGACAGATGGCTATACAAAGTTGGGCTAAGTGTAGGACACATGTCTAAACAAAGTTAGGCTAAGTGTAGGACAAATGCCTATACAAAGTTAGGCTAAATGTTGGACACATGGCTATACACAGTTAGGCTAAATGTATGACACATGGCTATACAAAGTTAGGCTAAATGTACGACACATGGCTATACAAAGTTAGGCTAAATGTAAGACACATGGCTATACAAAGTAAGGCTAATTGTAAGACACATGGCTATACAAAGTTAGGCTTAATATAGGATACATGGCTATACAAAGTTGGGCTAAGTGTAGGACACATGGCTATACAAAGTTAAGGTAAATGTAAGACACATAGCTATTGCAAGTTGGGCTAAATGTAAGACACATAGCTATACAAAGTAAGGCTAAATGTAAGACACATGGCTATACAAAGTTTGGCTAAATGTAGGACACATTGCTATACAAAGTTAAGCTAAATGTAAGACACAAGGCTATTGCAAGTTGAGCTAAATGTAAGACACATTGATATACCAACAAGGTAACCAAGTTACATTAAATACAGGACACATGTAAAACAAGGTAAATTAATAAGTTCACTTCATAGAATTGAGAGAGAGAGAAACAATTAATCCTATTTGTGACAATCTAGATTTACATTTGTCACTAATTATCAAAGGTAAATGGGTACAGATTGCTATTTTCATTGCTGTTTAAAATGTGATAAGTATTAGATCTCTATACTTGACTCAATGATAAATTCTCTATGAAGTCAGCATGAGTTATTATTGTGCTAAGAAAAGAGTGTAGTTTTGATTGAGTGTAACGCATTATGTAAGGACTTCATGTAATCCTCGCCTGACACAATATGTTTGTCGTGTTTCAGAAATGGTGTGGCCTTTGGCAACCAGGCTATTTCCCTATAACTAGTACTAGTGAAGCTACAGCCACCCCGGCTTGATGTGAAGACTGTGATATGCAATATGTCTCCATGTGTCCCATGTCACTCTGTTGCATGCGGAAGTGGAAGATGGATTGAGCAAATGGAGTTGAAAGAGTGAATGAAATAACAAAAACACTTTGAAGAGGGTGTAGTGAACCAGAGGACAGAATGAAAACGTTTTCGTGTTTTCTTCTTTATCTTATTATAATAGGTTAGTTTATCAGAAGACCATTGCCACTATATTCATTAATGATATGTTATTCCTAAAAATGATAAAAAATGTGCTGTATGTACATATATGATTATTATGTAGATGTGTGCATCTTTGATTGAATTTATATTATTTATGGGATATTACGTCATCATAGCAAGGAACTCCATCATCGGTTGTTCTCTATCAAGGATGCTGGCCAATTATGCAGATAAGAAAACTACCATCAACACTGTCATGAAAAAAAATTAGATTCCTGTTTTAGTTTTCTTTTCTTTTGTTTGACAATATGAAGTGCATGTATTATTATCAAGACATTGCTTGGGATATTTTGAGATCTGGATGCATTAGAACACAGACAATAAAATAATCACAACAATGGTGTTCAACTTGCTATAAACTGAATTTATTTGAATAAAACTTTTTCTTCTGTCAAAATATGATATTGTAATTTCATTGAGTTAACTTTTCTCAGGAATGTCATTTATGCTTCCAGTCTAAGACTGTCCTTGTCTGTCATCTGTCGCTTTGTCAGTGCATTTACAATTGACAGTTCAGAGATTATCATGAACCATAAGGCCTAGGGTCATGTATTTGAGCAGCAGGTAGGTGGGATAGAAGGGTATCAACTTTTTTGCTTTGGTATTCATTCAAGGTCACGGGTGAAATATGTCAAAATCTGTTAATACTATTTCCTCAATTACAAGAAAGCTTGCGGTAATGTTATAAATAAACAGTAGTTTTTCCACAATGATTGACCTTGACATTTATACGAGGTTACTTTAGTGAAATCTGAAATTCAAAGGAAATCTCAAGCTTCAGTAGGCTTACATGTAGGTATGAGATATATGATCAGCAGATATGGAAGGCTTTCATTTATTGAAATAAAAGACCTTGATCTTCCTTTGAGGTCAAAGGGGTCAAATATGTAAATCATTTATACATGTACCTAGTGTCACGTTATTTGATCAGCAAGAACCTGGGATAAATGGCTATTGAAGATATTCAAAGAGATAAGCAAGAGTCATGATATGTCAACAGTGGGTAGCTTTTAATGACTTATCAAGATCCAGAAGGCTTATAGTCATATGTTATTAGTAGGTAGCCAGGATGTAGGACTTCAATGATGATCAAATAAATTACCTTGACCTTTATTCATTCAAAGTCACAGAGGCAAAAAAAGGCTGAAATCTTCGATTGATGTTTAAGCGTTTTTAGCTCACGTGAGTCACTTTGGTGAACTTTTGCGATGGCCTTTCATCTGTTGTGCATTGTCTGCCATCCATTGCATTAAAATAATGTTGACTATTCAGAAACCATCTGTCAGATTTTGTTGAGGTTTGGTGGTGCTATCTTCTTATAGTATGGATCCGAATCTATACTAAAGAAGGGGGCTGGGTCGATCCTAGAGTGCAGAGGGACAGGGCCACAAAGGGTCAGGGAATGGACTCCCTTCAGATGTTATCTCCTTTTAACATAAAGGTCAAGCGTCAGAAAACTTTATAATATCAAATGATACTTAGATGATGAGGATCAGAGTCTATACTAAGGACGGGATGGACAACCCACGGACAAGGCTAAAGAGTTACCTAGTGTTAATCAAAAGGTATTTTCAAAGAACTTGCTGTTGGATGTTTTCTCCAACATTCCATAAAATGAAGCTTTGATGATGATGAGAATCTGTACTCGAGAAGGGACTGACCCTATCATCCCGAATGGAGGGTAGCATTATGGGTCACAGAGTAAAACACTTTCAACCAGTATCTCCTTTGAAAGTTACTGATGGATTAGATCAATGTTTCCTAAAAATGATCCTGGGCTTAGACCATGAGGATATATTCGAGAAGTGGTTGACCCATATTAGGGAGCTGAGGGTTTGAGCTTTAAGGATTCACAGAGTGGGAGATTTTCAAACGGCATCTCCCCTGAAATGTTCTGCTTTTTCATCAACATTCATACGCTACAGGAGTACATGTACACTGACATGTAGTAGTATGACAAATAGTACAGACATAGTCTGTAAGATTTATTTGTCCGAGACAAATCAATTCGGCTACGTTTTGTTTAACGCGTAATCATAGATGCACGAATATTAAGGATCCCCCTTAACTCGATTCAATACTGACCTGCAGCGGCGTATCAAGATGGTTTCCTTTATTTGCTGATTGAACGGATTGCTCTCTCTCTCTGACACCAATACTTTGGAGTTTTCCCTGTCAATGATATGGTTTTGTTAATTGAGATGGTCTGTAATTGCCGATTGTTTAAATGGGACTTCAACTGCTTCCTTTCTGATTGGATGAATTTCTTTCTGCCCTGGGATTCCGTGTCTCTCCGGTGTTCATTAAGTCGGACCCCAAATCTGCGATATAAGATGCGTCATATTTCTTGCATTCTTGCATCCGATTTTGTACAGGCATACGAAGCATCTAGGCGGGCTTTATTTCTGCTGTTATCCTCTGGCCGCGATATATCGCCTGGATGGTATCGGATGTTCCTATTATATATGGGATGACGACATGCCCTTTCATCTTGTTCTTATCCTTGATTGGCCTTTTCTTGTTCTATCCCATACCTTGACACAGTTGTCGTACCCATGTGATGGCCAATCCGAATATCTACATGCTGCTCTTGTCTGTCTTTTGTCTTCTTTTCTGTGACAATTGTATCGCATCTGTTGAGCAATGTACGTACGACGCCTTACTTCTGATGCAAAGGATGGTGATACTTAAAGGTCTGAGATTGGTCCGTTGGGGTAGGTTTTTCTATAGAGCAAATATTCCAGGTTCCATCATCTTTCTGTACCAGTAGGGTGCCTAGGTGGATCATCGTGCCGATAATTTCTCCTAGCACGTGAATTTATAGCATCTGTTGGTGACATGTTTGGTCAGAGCAGTGGTCACGATGGGAGACACCGGGATGCCCATACATGTATCACTGCCCAGTATGTTGATGGCATAGATTCTGGAGATTGGTGTTCTAGGCTCTATCTAGATCAGTCTAATTCAAAGCGTTTTCAATGATTCTGATTGCATCTAAGTATAGCCCACAATAGTTGTCCGTGGGTTTCCCTGTGGACATATGATGTACAGTACAATTTGGGATCACCTCTGAAGTTTGATACATGTAGGTATATATGTATATTCCGTCTTTGCGTATTGCAGAGTTATCTTCTCTTGTGATCAGGTATTGATTGTTACGTCATTGGTTTATGTGAGAAAATTACGTCGTTTTCTCAAAAATTGATGACGTTTCTCTCACAAACAAATGACTTAACAATCAATACCTGCTCACAAGAGAAGATAACTCTGCAATACGAAAAGACGGAATACATCTATGACAAGATATAATTGTGTAGCCAAATCGATTTATCGGTTTTAGTTGCGGCATTTTTACACATGCAACAACACATTTTACATACGCTCATAGCGAAGCCGAATCGATGTCGAATTTTGTCATTTCATATCGCCAACTCTAACACATTTTATATTGTGTACATACGTTGCACTGGTCATTTGTCTGATGAAGGTAACAGTACAGGTACCGTACTAGTCATCGAAACAGCATAGATAAACATTATTGGTTATGCTACATACGCCTTTCTATAATTAAAACTACACGAAGAAGATGTTCCGAATTCATCTTTACCTTTATTCAAAGTCACTAGGGTCAAATCTTGAAACAACTGCATTTAAATGTTTACATGAATGATCATAACTTTAGTGTATAGGTAGTTTGAATAGGGGACTATCAAATCCGTTCAAATCCATTTCTTGGATATTGCAAAATATGTGCAAGATCACTAGGGATAAATCTGTTAAAACAAAACTAAACAAATACGATAGGACAGTATATGTTGTGAAAAACGGCCGTTTTGTCAGTGTCTTACGTTTAGGTTAAGGGTTAACTAATTAGAAGTTGGCAGGGATAAAAAAAAAAAAAAAGTTTTTGTTTAATAATTTCATGGCTGCTCATCACCAACAATTTGCTACGTTTCAACTATTTTAGTTTCATTTGTATTTATATTTTTAGTGTGAAAATAATAAATAAATAATTCAAGAAATGAAAAATACAAAAATAGTTTCCCTAATATTTTTATTTTTATTTTTATTTTTTATTGAATTTCGTATCTGTAAACTTAATTTCAGATATGCAACGTGATAACTACCCTGTTAGCGTGTCACCTTATATATCCTAATTAAAGTCGGATATCGCTAAGAAGTTCACACATGACACTCGAATTTTAATAAAGGCTAATAAAAAATCATCACATAAAACCTCCATACTCCATATTAATCTATTTGTAGAATCAGTCATAGCTCTCATTTAACAAGGTTTATCTTTTGCCTGTGTTAACTTCTTAGATATACCCGATTTTCATTCTATAGATATACCTGATATCAATCCTATAGATATACCTGACATTAATCCTATAAATATACCCGACATTAATGCTATAGATTTAACCGACATTAATTCTATAGATATACCCGACATTAATGCTATAGATATACCCGAAATTAATGCTATAGATATATCCGACGTTAATCCTATCGATATACCCGACATTAATGCTATAGATATACCCGACGTTAATCCTATAGATATACCTGACATTAATCCTATAAATATCCCCGACGTTAATCCTATAGATATACCCGACATTAACCCTATAGATATACCCGACATAAATTTATAGATCCACCCTTATTAATTTTGTCAGGTAACACTACTTGGTTCGATAGAACGTTACTTATCTGAAAATGAATTCCACGACGTTGCTAACAGCGAAATTAAAAAGACACGAGCCTGAAAAATCAATCTGGATTTACCTCGTACTTGAAGCAGATTAAGTTTACGTTTTTTTCTAAAAGTAATTCATCATGGCTAATACATGTTTTAGGATTCAAAATTTTGTGCATCATTAACATGGTTAACTGGCCGCCATGCAAGGAGAACTTTTGGTTGAACAGTACTGGTAATAATATTTTACAATCATCGACTCTGAATGTTCACATTATATGCGTGCTTACTTTAATCATAACTTATATTGCCGACATGTTTCAAAGATTTTTATCAAATATTAAAAACCGAGTTCGAGGAAGCGAGTCTCCAGAAGCAGTTCGGCATACACATGATGTGACCATGCGTTCTAATACAGAAAAAAATCGATAGTCTATCCCCTGTTCCAGGTATAGTAATTACCATTTTGTACATGAGCCAATCGTTATTAGTAGTAGTCCTTAATTAGGAAATAATTAATGCTTCGTCAGGAACAGAGAAAGTCGGTATTGGAATATATTAATTTTCGTAACAGCTTAGCATTACACATCAGCAGCCATTCTCACTAAAATTGTGTTGTGTACGACGCGTATGCTCTCTATAGTGTTGATATTGAATTACCATGACAACTCAATAAAGCGACGTAAGTAGGCATCAATGTGGACTCTGATACACTACTCGTATATGGTCATTATCTGCGGTGGATTTATTTGTGTTAAGCCATTTAACAGAAGAAGCACTGGCCCGCTCAGAAATCGGTTATCTGGGTGATAGAAGGCAACTGTTCTGGCCTCGGAAATCGGTTATCTGGGCGATAGAAGGCAACTGCTCTGGCCTCAGAAATCGTTTATCTGGGTGATAGAAAGCAACTGTTCTGGCCTCGGAAATCGGTTATCTGGGTGATAGAAGGCAACTGTTCTGCGATGACAACATCCTCTCGGTGATGTTCTGCATCGAACAAAGTATGGGGGAGTACTGTGCGGAGGCCTGTCTTTAACATTGGATATTTGAAGACACCTGCCTAAACCGTTCCTGTGAGTACGCAATCCCTCTCCCCAACCTGGTATATCAGAGATTTATTTAATTGACATACCATGGGTTGTCTTGTAAGCAAAGCAAACAAAGCACGTGACAAAAATGTTTCAGCGTTACTGAAAAATATCGGTGAAATTCAATCCACCTTCGTTTTGAGTTCAACATATATCCGACCTCTGACAACGATAGAAGAGCAAAGCGATTTGAGCCCTGCAGCTGACAAGCAGTACATGGTCCGTGGGTCCAGCAATTCATATTCTGTAGACTCCATCACAACCGGAAGTCACAACATGTCTACGAAGACGAACATATCTAGTTTTCATGCAATAAGTTTGAAACGCAGGCGAGATGACAGCCGTGTGAACCTTGTTTCAAAGATGACACCCATAGAGGTTTAACGGCAGTCGTCATACACCCATAGACGTTTCAACCGTGGTTACCAGGTATCTATAGAAGTTTACCGTTGTCATCTTATAAAAATTCCATCACCATATACTTTTTAATGAGAAATTATGATGCTACTGACGCAAAGGTCAAATGAATACTTGAACATTCGTTATAACACGGATTTTCAAGAAGAAGTGCTGCGCAGACTGTAAGATACAGTTAACGAAACGGCCTGCCGGTTTTGGAAACATTGGTATATTTTTAACTTGACCAAACTATGTAACCTTATTAAAATGTCCTATAGAGACGTTACAAATGATGGGACAGATGTAGCAGAATACATGGTGATTTATGTTTGGAATTACTCAATGGTACCTGGTCGCTCTAGGAATACGCACAGGCGACACGTCAGCCAAGGATGCACTTGGACGTGTGAAATTATGGAGTGTGTTCTCACTGAAAATGGATGATATTCCTTACAGTACACGGATTTTATAGGAGTAATGGTTGAATGAAGTCGACTTTGGCCATGGTGTCTTATCATTTCTGTTCTCTTGTATTTACTTGTGGGGTAATTTTATCAAGATCATACGTTTACCACGGTACGGCAATATCATATTATAATCCTTCAAATGGTATTCACATCAGCTATGAGTGTCAGGGATCAACAACTGATGTTTTCATCATTGTATCGTGCGACTTGTTACGTTGAGTACAATGTATCACCCTGGACATTGGCTGATCTATTCATCAATACATTTCTTTGAACTAAATGCTGAATTTCAATTGTTTAATTTTCAATCGGATTAAAAATAATCACGATACAGCTGTTTTAAGAATCCCGAATTGCAGTTGCATACATACGTCGTAATGCAATATTTCCCAAACATGATTGTATCAATTTATACAGATGTACATGTTTATCATGTTCTATATTTTTGATACTAAAAGTATCACTCATAGTTTTGGAACTAATATTGTCTGTATCACGGTTTTATTTGTATTGAAAAAGTCCTGCTCATGTTGGTATTATTCATCATATTGGTATAAATTGTTTTAATAATATCCTCATCATGTTGGTATAATTTTTACTAATATTATCCTTATCGTGTTAGTATAATTTTGTACTAATATTATCCTCATCATGTTGGTATCCTTTTGTACTGATATTATCCTCATTGTGTTGGTATGATTTTGTACTTATATTATCCTCACCATGTTGGTATAATTTTGTACTAATATTATCCTCATCATGTTGGTATCATTTTGTACTGATATTATCCTCATTGTGTTGGTATGATTTTGTACTTATATTATCCTCACCATGTTGGTATAATTTTGTACTAATATTATCCTCATCATGTTGGTATCATTTTGTACTGATATTATCCTCATTGTGTTGGTATGNGTACTAATATCATCCTCACCATGTTGGTATGATTTGTACTTATATTATCCTCATCATGTTGGTATCATTTTGTACTAATATTATCCCCATCATGTTGGTATGATTTTGTACTAATATTATCCTCACCATGTTGGTATGATTTTGTACTTATATTATCCTCATCATGTTGGTATCATTTTGTACTAATATTATCCTCATCATGTTGGTATAATTTTGTACTTATATTATCCTCATCATGTTGGTATGATTTTGTACTAATATTATCCTCATCGTGTTGGTATAATTTTGTACTTATAGTATCCTCACCATGTTGGTATAATTTTGTACTTATATTATCCTCATCTTCTTGGTATGATTTTGTACTTATAATATCCTCATCATGTTGGTATCATTTGTTTTAATAGTATCCTCATTATGTTGGTATCATTTTGTTCGTATATCCTTTTCAGGTTGGTATATTTCTTTGTAACCAGTATCATAATGTTTTTAGCACAAATATTATCCCTATCGTGTATCATGTCAAAGTGCGTTCCTACCCTAAATGTAGTTATTTTTCAAAGACGCAATGTTCAAATCAAGATTAATCTCCTAGATAAACCATTTAAACATATTCTTAAAAATAACTTTTTTTCCAAAAAACAGGAAACGCTATTTGTTTTTTCTTTGGCCTTTTGCTTATCATGTTGACAATACTTAATAATAGCTATATATAGCCTCTCATGTTCGTGTTTTTGGTACTAACATTATGTTTCAATGAACTCATTAATACATATAAATCAATTGATATAGCTCCCCGTCTTTCAGCCAACTCGAGAAAATTTCTATAATAAGATTGCATGTCTTAAATATCCTTTAGAAAAAAATAACAATCTCTACAGTTTTAAATTATCTGAAAACTGTTGCATTTTTAAACATGAGTCATCATAGCCACTTGTAATACTAAAGTTGGCATTTGTCTTCTACCTTAACGTTTGTTTAGTGTCCTTTGTTTTTGTGTTTGTGATTGTCGACCATTTGTTGGTCCTAATGAGTTAGGGGCCATCAATCATGTAATGATGATAACCTCCCTATCTACCCCAAATGTTCTCGGTAATACTATCGTTGACCCACGGTGGTACAGTTGTTTGGTGCTGATGTTGTTTCAGTTTTTGCTACTAGTGTTATCCTTATCATGTTGGTTGGTTTTGTCACTAATATCATTCCTGTAATGTTATGTTATTGGTAGTTATAGTATCGCTTTTATGTTGGTATTATTTGGCATCTGAATAAATAAGGAATATTTGATACATCGCCAAATCTAACTAGAATAAGCTCTTTAAAGAGTACATAGATGTACTATTCATAGATCTATACATTTTTGTGGAATTCACATGAGTTGGGTTTTTTAGTTCAACAAGACCCCCCTCAAAGATAGTATTGTCACCCTTCATTTCAAACCCCTGATTAGTCACAAATTAACTGCGAAATTCAAATATATTTTTGGATATTTTAGATTAGTACTTTAAAGTTTAAAGCTTGTTTATATACCTAGATCACGCGGGGGCATTTTTTCTCTTTTATTGTCTGTGGAGAGGCACATTGGCCTCAAATCAAGATGGATGTGGCCCTATAAAACCACTAAAACATGGTAAACATTCCCAATGATACACTTAAGTAGGTCATGAATAATAAAATGCATGTTACATACGTGATCTAGATTGATATAGTGAACTTAATGTCCTTTATAAAAGCGCTTGACATGTTATAAACATTGTAAATGAAAAGTGTTCAATGTTTATAACATGTCTAGCTGCTTTCAAAACACTCAATGTTACCACCGGACACTCCATGTAAAGTCTATTCATAAATTACTGTCGCAATATCCTAGGTTTTACATATATATACGGGGCGTTTAACCAAAATGTTGTGCACTCCCATACAGATAGCCACAGCCATCTTGCTTTGATGGTGTTATGCCTGACAACAGACAGCCAAAGAAATATTAAGCTGTGCATGACCAAGAGGTATATTCATGAATTTTAGATAATATCATACCTGATATTTCATATTGTTCGGTGTTCAGATGTGTATGTTTCATTTTGGAAGTAAAAAACCTGAAGATATCTCACAAATCTTTCAAAACATTTTGTTTTCATTTAA
Organism: Mizuhopecten yessoensis; assembly: GCF_002113885.1. Lineage (NCBI taxonomy): Eukaryota > Metazoa > Mollusca > Bivalvia > Pectinida > Pectinidae > Mizuhopecten > Mizuhopecten yessoensis. The sequence goes on from NW_018404995.1 coordinate 676,355, forward strand.
CAACGTATGTTAACATGGGGCTATTAAAATAATAATAGTTAACTAAAGATCGATTAAGTTTAAGGGTCAAAGGTCACACTTGATCACTTTTGAAGTAAAAACATCAGTTCTAACAATAGATAGCTCACAAACTCGTCAACACTTTAAAAACATCTTTGAACCTTATTGCGTAAGCATAAATTATACACCTGATGAGATTTTACTGTGAATGGTCAAAGTTATAGCACGGAATTAGATCAGATTAGATGCTATCCAAGTTCGTGTTTATAGTAATAATGTATCACATTTAAAGGTATGAAAAATGTGTTCAAGATATCTCACAAATCTCTTGACCACTGAAGAAAGGTTCATCTAACACAACCAGTTAAGGTTTAATGTGTAACGTATCGCTGACTAATACGGTGTGTATTCTGATATCTTCAACAAACAAAGAATCAGTGAAGTGTATCTACACAAAGTTTTAGATAAAAGAGATGTCGATTCGGCGACACTATAAGCGTATGTTCACAAGTTGTTAAACATGTAGGGAATGACCACGCTTTGTTAGGTACCTGACCATAAATGTGTGAGCAAGCGCAGGCTCGCTGTGGCATATCCAGATGGCTTCCTTTATCTAGCAGTTGAACGGATTGATCTCTCCCTTCAGTGCGTTATAGTTATCGCAGTACATAACATGATTTCGCGGTGTGGCATTGCGCAGAAATCGGTTGATAAATGCCTCGGGAATATCGCGTTGAAATTTGAATTTATTTTTTAGTAAGAACAAAGAAAGGCCGAATAGCTTTTGAGTTTTCCTCCTATTCTAGATAGAGAAATCGAAATTGTTATGTATCATCTTAATTAGTATCCAAACTACTTCGGAGAAATGCTGCGTGTGCATGCTCCATGTGTACAACTTCCTCTAACGACGCATTTGGTACCTGTGCCCATTTTAACTAGTACACAGAGCAAATTTCAATAGTTTCCAAAATCCTTATTTTTGGACTAATTTCGAAAAACAAGATATTTTTGAAAACTTTATTTTACCAGCTTTTAGATGAGACTGTATTGGTCTATAACTTTGTGTGTTTGGTTGTTTGTTGTTTGGTTTGTGTTTTACGTCCTATTAACAGCTATGGTCATTTGAGGACGTGCCAGGTTTTGGTGGTGCAGTTCCCGGATAAAAAAAAACTACCGACCTACGGCCAGTAGCTGTCGACTACCACACGTGTATAGGCCTAGAACCCGCGACCCAGTGTTAGAGGGCTTGTGGTAGCAGAATGTCATTAACCACTTGGCCACCGCGGTCCCTGGTCTAGAACTCAGACTGGTTCCTTTCTGGTCGGGAAAAGTTTCTTTCCCTCTTTGGTTTCTGCATCTTTCCGGTGTTCACTAAGTACGGCCCTACCATTTTCTCTGATATACGATTCGTTACAGTTCTTGCATCCGATTTTGTAGACGTATTCTGCGACGTTTTCTTATTTGTGATCTATCTTTCTGAATCGAGATGAGGAGACTCATAGCCTCTCGAGCATCTGTGACCAGTTATACTCTACCTTGGTTGTTGTAATTGTTACTTGGACAGGAAAAACACTTCTGCTTACGGTGGCTGGTACGTATGGATCATTTCAATGTTTCGTGTTTTCGTCTTGAATGGCGAGATTTAGTAATCATTTTTCGAGAAATAGGGTTTGGTAAAATAAATTGTCCTCTTTTTTTGCCCAGAAATGACGAAGTTCAGCAAATCTTAACCGCATTATTTTCTTAATATCCCAAAAGACGATGATTTCGAGGACTTCGTCCCAGACGCCTGCATTGGTGGCCAGATTGTAAACCACATGGTCGAATTCGTCCACTAATAATAACCCTGTCCTCTTAGTAAGTGGTCTCGGATGTATTTTGGCTATAATATTATCACCATCATGTTGATATGTTTGTATTGTGCTTCCCTGTCTACCCCAGTGCCTATACTCTTATTTATTTAAATTAGGTTATTGTCTGGGGTTTTTTTCTCCAATATAAATAAACAAATAAAATATGACAGTTTTGATTTATGAATAAAATTTCCAGAGCCTTAAAAGTGGTGTCGGAACGCAATTTGGAATTTTTATAACTGATTTTCAGGAAATGCCCTATTTTTTGGGAACTTCAAAAAGTCATTTTTGCTTTCTCGTTTCTTCATAAAACAATTCCTGTATGAACATAAAATTATCACATAAAAAGGAACATAAAAATTGTTTGGAATCCTTAAAGGAATGAGAATGATAATGTATAAGAAAGAGGTAGGAACAGCAGATAAGTGTGTATCATTGTGATAATGAATGATACTGTATGCAAGTATTAAAGTTGCCAGGTTCACGAGGATGTTAGTGTGAAATCTGGTGATTATCAATATAAATTAGGTGGTTTTGTAAGGTATCCACTTGTTCAATACGTGTATGAAATCCACGATGTGTCCTCCACAGATCTCAATAAATATTCATATGTAATATTTATGAATTGCAGCGTTTCCAGAGTGATTTTCTGTTAAGTTGTAAGGGTATATTTGTTTGTATTTTAAAAATGTTCGAAGGTCATTTATGTCTCTAGTCATTGTAATAATTGCTAAGATTATATTCAACGTTAACTTGACTGATAGTTTGTTGTTCTTTTTATAGCTATTAATAAGTTGGGCTTGAAGTCTATTCCACACATAATTAGTGTTTTGCGGACTAGTACAGACATGGAGGATGAGACAGAAAAGACAGGAAAAGAGAAAGAACCTACATTGGAAGAAAATTAATGGGATCCTGAGTATTTATCCTGATAAATGTAGAGTATATTGCACATGTTATGCATGTCGTCATAAAAAACGGCTGCATTGACAAGAAAGTGTGTTTCAAATGTTCCTCATAAGGTCCTGNTACACTTTTGTTTTACTTTACGGGCGGCCCCATATCAGGCATTACCAATTCCCTCAGGTGACCGTCTACGCACGATCGGATTGACGGCACATAATTACCGGTTGGATTATGATTGCTTCGGAATAATTGACTGCTCGTGCCTTTTCATGTTCATATCAATGCTAATATTATGCATGTGAAAGTTGCAGCACACACACTGCACATGTACATCTAAAATGCTGTGCCAAATGATATTCGTCCCTGTCGGCTGATTTGATTACTAGTGTTTGAATGCGACGTTTTCGTGTTTTCAAGTTTACTGCTTTTGAGATAGCATATAGAAAGTGGCCAGGGAAGGACATAGTAGAGGTGAGAATTGATTCGGGGATGAATTAAGAGTATTTTACATCTAGTATAGAACTAATGTGTGCCTCAATCATACGAGCTGTTTTCCACATCAGAAGACATGTCTTTCAAAATTGACAAGAAATAATCTGCATCTTCCTCGGCGAACAATTTCCCAACGTCTCTTTCTAGACAAAGAAATCTGTGGGAAATTGAAGATTAGATTGGTGCTGATTTATCCATTAATAACGGTTATTAGGACATTTGATCGTATTCCGTGGAGCAATGTCCGTCATCTGTCAAAAAAAAAAAAGTTTAATGTCTTTTTCAAAAGTCAATAAATTGATTTAAACTAAACTTTGTAGTGAAGTATCATTGGGTTCAAAGATGTTTGTACTTACCTAACGAAGGCATTTAAGGAAATCGGAGAAAAAAAAATATGTGATAATTTTATGTTCATACAGGAATTGTTTTATGAAGCAAAAATGACTTTTTGAAGTTCCCAAAAAATAGGGCATTTCCTGAAAATCAATTATAAAAACTCTAAATTCCGTTCCGACACCACTTTTAAGGTTCTGGAAATTTTATTTATGTATCAAAACTGCCATATTTTATTCCAACTTAATGAAGATTTGTTTATTCATATTGAAACAAATACCCCAGACAATAACCCATTTCCACATTACTTAAAAGAAACATATGATGTGGAAATGAGTTATTGTCTGGGTTTTTTAAAATATAATTAGTCATAACATTTTTATTTATTTTAAATATCAAAAGCATCAACTATGAAACGATTTTTGGTTTAAACTTTGTTTTATTCAAATTTTGTTTGACAATTCATCGAAATACATGTTTTATAAAACAGAAAGGAAACAAAAAAAGTGTCGTGACACTTAAGTAAATTTGTTACCTGCTTAGTAATCAGCTTTTCAACACTAGCTACAAGAATGAAGTAATATGTACAATAGAATAATTACGGGAATAGGGGAGGGGGTAATGGATTGATATGCAGTGGAAACAAGGAATGAATAACAAAGATTGTTCTGATTGGCCAGTGCATTTACCATTGTAACGCGTTAGATGTGAATTTTAACGCGTTTGAAGTGACTTTTAACGCGTTAGAACATATTTTAACGCGTTACTTTTACATTTGAAACAGTAACGCGTTAGAAGTGACTTTTAACGAGTTAAAAGTAAGCTTTAACGCATTAAAAGTCACCTCTTGCGCGTTAAAAGTCACTTCTAACGCGTTACTTTTTTAGCGCGTTATACCACGGACTTAGATAACACGGACTTAATCTAATTCCGTGATTATACTATAAATCGTTTTTGGCTCGAACTGCCACCCATACATATCTGTAAATAAAAGAATGTAAATGTTCAAAATCCAGTATAATACTGATTGGATGATCCTGGTTGCTTTACGGGATAATAAAACATCACATCGCCCTCACGCGCTCAAGTTTCCCCTATCGTACGCTTATTCGGGGGCGCTTATTCGGAGCTTCTCTAGAAAAATCAACAATTCAAAACGACGGAAGCAGACGACAACCTGATCATCTCTATTATTTTGTTATTGTTTTTTATTTATCTGTTATTTGGCATAACATTAAAACATTTAATTTATTATCTCAAATGTAGGGAAACGCGAGTATATTTGTTTCTCCTTGATTATTAGGTTTCACTTTGAACTCCTTAAAGAATGTGTTACTCTTCCTTTTAATTACAGAGTTAAATATCATACTTGTATATTAGGATACAAAGCACTTAATGATTTAGCACCAGGCTACATTAAATATAACCTAAGTCTATGCCATGATACATATAACTATGGATTAAGATCTACTTCTCATAATAATCTAGTTATACCAAGACACACCACTGAAATCTTCAAAAAATCTTTCAGCTATACCGGTGTTGTGTCATGGAATAATCTTCCAAACCAAATTAAGAATGATATAACAGTCTTCACGTTTAAAAAAAATCTCAAGAGTCACCTATTGTCTCTTTACTTAAATAGATAAATGAACATTATCAATTTCATGATAATTAAAAGTTTGGTATTGAAATTCCACAGGACACTGTCAAAACCTATAATGTAAGGTTCCACATATGCTGTTAGTATATGCAAGATATTGTTGGACATACGTTACCATAGGCATTACAACACATGTAATTAGTCAGTTTACAGTAATCTCATTAATTAATTATGTTTGTAGTTTGTAGTTATATCATATCATTGTTTTATGTAATCTCTTTATGCATTCATGTACTGTATGTGTTTTAGGGCTGCATGGAAGATTAGTCTTGTACTAAATGTGTAACCCTCTTTAAATAAAGTTATTATTATTATTACTTGCATTTTGGGGACATATGCAAGTCTTTGAATGCATGTCAAGCGTGTATGTGACTCTGATCTGAATCATGTGAGCCTCCTCTGGATTTTGACACCGACGTTTACGCTGAAGATGTCTACGCGTCTATTCATATTATTGTGTACATTATGTTGTTGTATTGCCATAAAATATGAACCTAACTGGGATTCATTAGATTCTCGTCCCTTGCCGAACTGGTATGACGAATCTAAAATAGGAATATTCATCCATTGGGGCGTGTTTTCTGTGCCGAGTTTTTCGTCGGAATGGTTTTGGGAGTTGTGGAAAGGGCAGAAGGTTCCAGGTGTAGTTGATTTTATGAACACAAATTACAGACCAGGCTTCACATACGCTGATTTTGCTCCCAAATTCACAGCAGAATTTTACAACGCCGATCAGTGGGCCAACATATTCGACGCATCGGGAGCAAAGTATGAAAAGGGCATAATCTAAAGTTGTTGTAACTTGTAAGGTATTTCGTACATGTCTTTGTCAGTGTATATAGTATGTGATGGGCTCATAACTTTTCCCCAAAATGAAAAAAATATGGAAGTTGGTTGGTATACCCATGTCAAGAACAATGTCAATAATGACCTTTGCAGAAATTAATTGTCGAATTTATTCTTGATATTGTCTGAAAAGTAACTTTTGAATGCAGAATTTTAGTGGCGCAAAATTGCATCGAATATTATAATTCATGAAAACGCTTACCTGTACATGCATTTCTGAAGTATCCTTGTGTTGACTATTATCGAGAAGAATTTAAGAAAATACTTCAAATCTCAAGAATGATGACATGTTTTTTTATTGGATATTTAACAATAATTCGTAAAGCTAACAAGGCTATTGATACAAGTCAAGCCAGATTACCTGAGTGAGAACCTGAAGGTGTTTTGAAAGGTGTACAGGTAAAATCGCACTTGCTTTGCATGCTTTTGCCCAACTTCAGGCAGCCTTGTTGGCTTTATGCTCAGTTGTGATTTATTTAGTGGAAATATATGCTATTATTCTGGAGATTTGACAAATTTTCTTACATTTTTCTCGATAATTGTCAATAAATGGATACTTCAGGAATGCATGTTCAGGTAAGTTTTTTTCATTAATTCCATTATTCATTGCAATTTTGCGCCACTTGAATTCTGCATTCAAATGTTACTTTTCAGACAAAGTCAACAATATTTTCAACAAATAATTTCTGCAAAGGTCGTTATTGACATTTTTCCTGACATGGGTATACCCACATTTTTATACTATATACACTGACATGAGCCTGTATGAAATACCTTAAAACCATTTACGCCTACTACTGTGTAGGCACAATGGTGCATAAGGATAATAATTCTGCATTTGAGTAACAGTTACCCATTCAAAAACATTTTCACTTAAATGGGAAATGAAGTTCTTTTAACAAGTGTAAACTTAAAAGGGTGTCATTCTTTAAACATGATAAATAAAAAATACAATGAGGTACTCGTGTAGGCATACAATTGTTTTCAAAAATATGTTAATTCAGTTTTTTATAATCTTTTTGAATATGATAAATTGTATCACATGCTATCTAAGTCCGTGCAATCACACACATAAATAAATTACACTCGTCTGTCTCATTTGCACTTGATGATCCCATTTATAACACATTGTGGCCATCAAACAGTGAAAGAGAAAATTCCAAAAAAACCTGTTTCGACAATGGGCAAACTCAGCATCAAGAAGTAAAGCTTTCACTGTGAGAGCAGCATGCATGAAACAGTACCAGAATTTGTGATATCTTCTCAAAATACATTTTTTTTTTTTTTAGACGACCTGGTTTATAACAGATCCGAACTTTAAAAAAAAATCTTGAATCTAAATTTAAGGGAACTAATCTGTCTACATCGTACATTATCTAGTATATATTATATTGTACATTTTGTTTTTATCGTTAGTATTAGGCCTGTTATATGTACTATGTATTGTATGATTTTGAGTAGAGTGAAGAAGATAATGTTCAAATCCTGTACCGAAATAAACTTATTACTTAACACTGAAGTCAATAGAGAAAAAAGTCAGTGATATGGTTTCTTATCACAAAAAGTTCAGAATTAATCACTTTTTGCATACAAATGTACTTCATTGTGTTGTTTATTGGATTTAGTTGAAAGAATAATGCCCTTTCATGCTCCAATTGTTTCAAATAAATTTGTTTCTTTTTGTTTCACTTTATCCCATTTCTGTATAATATTGTTACTCAAATGGGTAACTGTTACCCAAATGCAGGATAAGTACATACTTGAACCTCTCAAATTTTTTGTTCTGTATAAAACTCGTTCAACTGGGCCTGGAATTTAATACTCTTCAAGTAGCTATATATCAACTGGTTAAAGCAACTGTAATATGATCAAAGATTTGAATCCCATTGCATTTTTACCGTACTCTCAGGCTACTGTTCTTGATTTTTGTTTTCGTCAGTTATTTATTCATAAAAATTCCCAAAAGACAGGGTTTATTTTTTAAAAAGGTAACATTGAACTATTGCCATGTTTGTTTAAAAAACAATTCTTATCCTCCATTGAGTTACAGTTGTTGGCAGTGGTAAGGGTATCATTAAGGGAGATAACTTTGGTTTTACTTTAACATTTTGCCAAATAACATCATTTTGTTTGTTGATGTTTTTCTATATTAATATTTCTATTTGTATGTTTCCTTATATTTGTGAATCTATGAACATTTTTTTGTTGGAATCTTTATAGAAAGATTAGATTTGATTTACCAAGACTATAAAGATTCAACAAACCCTGTCAATGAAAGTATGGTTCACCATATGCATAAAGGTCAATCTCGTAAATAATAGTTAAAGACTATAAGGTTACATAGAATTTAGCTGGATATGATCATGATTTAAAGATTTTGAATTTTCATTTTTAGGTATGTAGTTTTGGTGACTAAACACCATGAAGGCTACACAAACTGGCCATCAAAATATTCTTGGAACTGGAACTCCATGGATGTTGGCCCCAAACGGGATCTCGTAGGCAAGTTACTAGATTTTGTATATCAACAAAACAATTGACTATGGAAACCATTTGAAAGCAATTCAATACTTAAGATATATATAACAGTTTTGAAATCTTTTCATTTGATATAACAATTGTAATAAATGTGTTTTATCATGTATGCATATTTAATGAATAACAGTCATCTTCCAGTGAGGGTCTGTGGCACCCGACGTTATTATTATGTTGTCATAAAAACAATGATGTCAACAATTGTAATACAACATTTATAGCTGATATGAATGCCATACAGTTGTTAATCTTCTGATTTGAGGCAAATGAACGCCTTTTAAGTCTTGTCAAAAGGTAGATTGATACAGATATGTCAAGATTTCAAAAATTCAATGCAGGTGATGATTAATAAAAATACAGATCATTGCATGTAAGGACAAGACATTACAATTAAGTTTACTAACAATATACATTTGAAGAATCATGTTGCATCATAAACTCAAATTTAAAAGATTTATTATTTAAAATAGAGGTATTTTTTGGTACTGAATGTGATCCATTGTCTCCATAAACACTAGGATTTTCCTACATTTGCCTTTTTTGGGGGGACAAAACAGTATTTGAATGTAGAGTTAAGTTTGTTGATAAAATTGCAGAAAAATGTAATCAAAAATATTAAATATAGGGGAAAAGACCAATCTATTAATATTTTTTCAATAACATTATTACTGCTTCACTTTCTTTATGCATGCATATGTGTGATGTTATCCTCAGGGGAGTTGGCTAATGCTGTCCGCAAGAAGCAGGGTATCAAGTTTGGAACCTATCATTCTCTGTTTGAATGGTATAACCCTATGTATCTCAGCGATAAAGCAAATGGTTTTAAAACTCAAGACTTTGTGAGAGTAAGTTGATTTGCATTTACTGTATATGTCTGTGAAACTATTTAATCATCAAACCACACAGGGAAAAATGTTGACTCTTTTGTCTGGTTTATGAGGTAACAACTATAATAGAAAATATGCATGTTACTTGAACTTCAGTTTATGATGTACTGAAGCTGTACTATTGCTTGCAAAACTTTGCCTTGTTGCTTATTAATCCGGTCTCCTCTCACTGAAACTTACAGAACTATAGTTTTGCTTGATGTCCATCTGCTGGCTTTCTATTCAAATCATGTCTGGATCATAATTAAATAACTTTATACTGGTATCAGATATTATGATAAGACTTGGTATACACATGTACCTTTGCAAGGCACTTTCACTATCAGTATCTTCAACTAATTAAAGACCATAGTCATTATAACAGGTCAAATATCAACTGACCATTTTTGTCATATCGATCAATCCATGACTGGTTCATTCAGAATGACTGCAGAAATTTGTTTAATTTGCACACACAAGTATTGCTTTTCCTCCTAATGCAAAAAAGAGGAGAAATGAAAGATATTTTGTTACATTAAGGATTGGTATAATTGCTGCATAATTTGTTACAGAACTATGTTAATGTGATTGTATGCATGAGTTACTGTAGTATCATGGCCAAATAATATGTTGAGGTAAGGGGCATAACTCCATTATGCTGTCAACGCTATACATTGTACATATACTTGTGTCAGGAGAAGACCTTACCAGAACTCTACGAGTTGGTGAACAACTACAAATCAGATGTGATCTGGTCGGATGGAGACTGGGAGACCACAGATGTTTACTGGAATGCCACTGAGTTTCTCGCCTGGCTCTACAATGAAAGGTATATCTATATAACTCCCTAACTTCTCTGGTTTGTCGTCATTGTAAACCTCTTGGTCTGTTATATTGAAAGCTGTACATACAAAATGAATATATAACTGCTGTTTTGTTACTTTGTATTTTTTTCTCATGATTAAGATTGCCCTAGGTCCTAAAGTGACAGACAGATTGAGTATTAACCCAAAACGCTGTACAAATAAGGACAGATCACACGTTATGCATTATGACCAGTATCAGTAATAGTAACAATACTATGATCAGCATAACTAGAATTGCCATCGTGATCAGTCTAAGAAGAGATGACATTATTAGGATCACTTTATACTGTGCAATGTGTGTTTTTTCCAGCCCAGTCAAGGACAGTGTGGTGGTGAATGACAGATGGGGCAAGAACATCAGATGTAAACATGGTGGCTTCCTGAACTGTGATGACCGGTTCAACCCAGGTATGCTGTAGTCATAGTTAATAGATATTTCATCAATCTAGCCATTACAGTTGTTACCTTACACATAAAACATATTATTTATGTATACAGTCTTATCCACCTAATCATTCAGAGATACCTGAATGTGATCAGTTCAAACTTGTGTATCTGGATATGAACAGTATATATTTGTGTATCTTCTAAACGTTTCATCATTTCATCAACTATGTGAAACACATAAGAAACATTTTTTGTATAATGTAGTGATGAGGCTGTTATACTGTGTAGGAATGAGACTGTTGCACTGTGCATGTCTATATTAAAGACTATTGCACTGTACACATGAGCCTGTTGTATTGTGAAGTTATCAGCCTTTTGTACTGTGTAGTAATTAGAATATTGTACGGTGTAGGTGTGCTACAGAAGAGGAAGTGGGAAAACAGTATGACTATTGACAAGTATTCATGGGGTTATCGTCGGCGGGCCAGACTGGATGACTTTCTTACTATGGACGACATAACCAAAGAAATAGCTTCAACCGTCAGGTATACATATGTTGTCTTTACAACAATAACATGGTTTAATAAGTGTTTTAGTGAAGTCGCTGTCAGTAGTAAATGTAAATAACATGAGCTGTTATCACCTAAGCTAACAGGTGAGCCCATCTAACGGGAGAGCTGTGTCCATCACAATGTACACACAGCCCGGTCTGAGAAACATGTTTGGCAATATTTTGTTAGGTAATTGAATGAATTTTAAGAGAAAGAAGAAAAAGGGGAACTTAAACATACATTTGTAGTCAATGCAGTGCTTAATCAAATGAAGGATGTTGTTTTGAGGGTTCACTGAACCAGGTACAAATATATATTGCAGTACTTGTCATTAGAAATTATTAGTAACGTTATTGTTTCATGTTTTATTTTGTATAGAGTGGACATGCTTATATTAATTTTAGATTTTCTTTTTTATTTCATTCACCCTGAAGACACATTTGAACTCTTCCAATTAAAAGGTTGGAATAGTTCATTATGGAATTTCAGGGGTGAATGTGTTAATTGTCAGACCGTACAGTTCTAATGTATATAAACAATGTAACCAATGGAATTTATTGTACATATGTACTTGTTCATTTGTAGTTGCGGAGGAAACCTGCTGATCAACATTGGGCCGACTCATGATGGTAGAATTGTTCCCATGTTCGAGGAGAGACTGCGACAGATGGGGGAGTGGTTAGGTGTAAATGGAGAGGCAATCTATGCCTCAAAACCCTGGTCTCACCAAAATGACACGCTGTCCAGTGGAGTCTGGTAAGACCAAAATTTTACCATTTGTTTAATTGTTTTTGTTGTTTAGAAAAAGTATAAAGAATTTAAAAAATAGCATTAATACAGAAAACTATCAGTATACAGATAAAAAATAAGGTCACCAAAAGTATTTGTGAGTTGCCCACATATACACTGTATTTCATACATCTCTAGCTTTGAAATGAAATTGGAAACTGTAAAGGACATTGATTGATGTTTTATCAGCCAATATTTTAATATTTTTCCGTAAAGTTATTTACAAAATATGATCACTTTTAATAGTTGTTGTTGGAAATAAAATTGCATCGCCATTGTTTTGTAACACAAAGGATACACATGTAATGGCATTGTAAAATCGATTTCATCTTAATAACTTGTCATACCTTGAAAACCAGTTAAAACAAATTTATGAAAATATTTTCAGATTTTTATTTAGAAAAAAAAAAGAAAAAAGGTAAAAATGTATGAAATTTTTAATAAATTTGGGCAAATCACAAATACTTCTGGCATGAAACTGTATGTTGCAGTTTCTTGAAAATTACTTTATGATGATAGGATCAATTACAAATAAGACTCATGTTAGTTCATTGTTTCAATTATATTTTCAAAGCAAAAAAACATTGAAATTGTAATTCCTCTTTAAAGAAACTTGCACAATTTTACAATGCACAGCATTTCCATTGATCATGGTAAACAGAATTCGATCAAATGCAACGTGCACTGTTGCTTTGATGATGAAGTGTTTCATCATGACAATATGTCAACATGTAAACTGAATAACTTTGGCCTCATTTTGATAGAATTTTGTTACTGAGGGGTTTGTGAAATGTGTTACAATGTAAGCATAACAGCTATGAACAAAACTAGGTTTTTGTACCATAACATAACTTTAGAGGTTTACACTCTTTTCACTTTTATAAAGCTAATAGCTGAATTGAAGTTGTAAATTTGTCTCTAATTTATTATCAATAAGGAGACTTCCATGAGCATCAATTAAAAAGATCTTATTTTTACATAGGGCTTGTACGTTACTGGACCAATTTCTTCCTATTGACAGGTATACCTCCCAGAAGTCACCTAATGGGACGTCTGTATACGCTATCGTGTTAGACTGGCCGGATAACAACGTCCTCAAGTTAGGGGCACCAGTTGTCTCCCCTGTCTCCAAGGTTTCTCTGTTGGGGTATAGTGGACAATTGACCCTCACGCCTGGAGTCGGGTCAGGGGTCACTGTGACCATACCCCCCATCTCTATCAATGAAATGAAAGTGCGATGGGCATGGGTGTTCAAGTTTACAGGGTTACAGAACTGAGGAAAACTTTGTTACACCGTGTCATGTTCCAGTACACATGTGTCTGGTACATAACTCTACAATGGACGTGTTTGGTATCGTAGCACATTCCTCCACAGGTTTACACTCCTTTAAATCTTATACATATATATAAATTATAGGGATGGATTTGAAACTTTGTTAATTGTCATAACTGTGATATCAGTGTGAAGGTTTTCAATTGTGATTAAATAAGGTAAATGAAATTGTCAGACCTGATGTGTCACTAGACACAAAATGACGGACAAAGATGACAGGGGTGAGGGGTGGGGAAGGAGGGATCAACTGGAATCAGGGTGTCTTGCTGTGACCATTTTTTTTCTCCATATCTGCTTATTTGTTCAAGAAGATGTCTCGAGACACATGCTATATATTTATTTTTAATTAGGATAATTGGATGATTTTCTTGAGACTTGTGTCCCTTTCCTTCATAAAATTGTTCATGAAGTATTGCTACTTACGATTTCCACTGATATTGATGATTTCTGGCACACATGCTCAGTACAAAAGCAATATTTTTTTCAATAGGAGTCATGTCCCATTTCTGATTTCCTTGCATTTAAAAGAAAAAAGAGCAGAATGTATATTAAATTATAGATTTATTTATATGTAAGAAGTTAAAATATATCAAAAGTTCATCTCAGTGAAATTTGAAATATGTTTTGTAGAAATGTCCCAACATTTGTAGCTTCTTTGCAATGTGTGTAAAAAGGGTTGGGGTGGAATTTCATATGTACATGTCTTTATCAGTCTGATAATGTCTTTTCTACATCTTTTACATAATTTAACACAAGCTATGTCACTGAAGTTATATCTCAGTAATATGGCTGAGCTTGAGGCCTGCATACAAAAAAATGTAGGTGACATACCAAGGTGTCATTAAATGATAAATACATGTGTTCAAGATTATATGACCGGTATTTACTTTGTACTATTTATTTTTTCTACATTATAATCATATATATTTCTTACAAGAATGCATTTTTCAAAAAAATATTTTTATATCCGTCAATGTCTATCACTTTCGCATTTAGAAAAATCTTTTTTTATACCTTACTTTCAATTTGTGCATTTAATTGTCCACAAACTGTTTCCTTAATAGCCTAACCTGTCAATGTTCTACAACACTACCAGGATCATGAACTATCCAGTCACATTTTCAGTCCTGAAGGTGTTGGTCATTTAGTTTTGCTTTTACTGATCTTGTTGTGTGGAACATTATCAAATGATTACAGTGATGGCAGTAAACCAAAGTAGTTGACTTATACACAGCATATCATTACAGGTTTACATTGCACACCAAAGTTACTGTCTAAGCCCTGGTTTAGTCCTGTATTTACAGCATATTATTACAGGTTTACATTGCACGCCAAAGTTACTGTCTAAGCCCTGGTTTAGTCCTGTATTTTTTTCACTTTTCTTCATACACTTGAATGTAAATTTATATAAATTGGTCCGGTTAAGTTATCATTTAGCTTGTTATGATAAAGATAAGCAACGCTGAACATTAAGTTATAAATGTGATTTTAATATCATTTCGATGTTGTAGTTTGACACTGTACTGTAAGCTGTATTCATGTGTCATTAGTTAATTGGTGAAACTTCTGAATACTGCTAACTTGGTTCTGGTTTTTGATAAAATTGTTGGAATGAGGGAATGGCTTTCTGGAATAGGTCGTTATCTAATGCAATCACTGCCTAAAACAGAACTTAATTCAGTCATTGTCATGGCTTGACAAACGGACCAATCATTCTTGAATCTTGATTATTTCATATTTTTGGGAGAGGTAGCAGGTCAAAAGGATTGCAAAATTATCCTTATTACATACCATTGCTTTGTTTAAAAACGGAAATAGTCACCTTCAATTATCCCAGTGAGACTATATGGGGATCAATTGTACAGTTATTTAATATTTGGTGACAGTAGACACAGAGACTATCTCAAAGGAAGACAATGTGATTTGGAAGTATATTGGCAGATTCCATTTTTTGCAAACTTGATCTAAGAGTCCCTTGCATTGTGTTGTAATATTTGTCTATAAACTACAGGTATTGATATAATCAGAAGAAAATATGCAATTCAACGTACATCAACACTTTTTCATAACATTTGTTCTTTTGTTGATTTTCGTTTCACAAGTTCTAGTTAGTTTACTCAACATATATCAAAATATCTGATTGTTAGCATTTGTTTTTACAAAATCTATATACATAAACTATTAATTATTAGTGGACTATTTCGATGCTTTTATACTTTGTATATATGTTGATCTCCACATCAACACAATTGTTTATAAATTACTTACTTTCCTTGTTGACTGTATCTGCTCTGTGTGCTCCATACAACTGTGCTTTTTTCATTTTTTTGCTACACTTGGCGATTATATGTTTACATTTCATGGCACTTGTCCAACATGAAGTTACCAAAATGTCATTGCAAGCCAAAACCACAAACCATGGAACGCTATAATACAACTAAGGTGTGCTTCGGTAATTGTGACAAAGCTAATCTAACTTAAACTTGAATATTATCGGCTGGAATTTATCAAGAGATGGTATGCTTGGCATGAATTAGATACATTATTTGGAAAACTTCTTATGAGTGAGTTTTTCTTGTTCATGAACGATCCTATGTGTATTGGTTTTTGTTGTATTTTGGTTGTGAACGTGCTAAGATTGTTTCATTAAGCTTCAGACACATTCTTTTTAAAGAAGGTGACACTTATCATAACCTTTGTTTTTCGCTCATTGTAACTACTTAATGTCTATGCTCACAACCAGAATGTTCCATTCTCAGGTACGATTTATGAAAGTTAAATTCAGGATAAATAATAAAAAAAGAAATCCTGTTTGATAAATATTTTGTGTTTTCTTCCTTTGTGTACATATGAATGATGCCCAACATCATCTACAATTTAATAAAAGTTTTGTTCCGTAGTTAATTGTGAGCAGATACATCAAAAATAAGATCATACCTCAGTAAGGACAAGAACATTGTGTAACAGAAGCTGAAATAAAACTTTAAACGAAAAACAAAATGAACTTCCTAGGGATAGACTAAAATATCAATAACTCTGGGTAGTAAATATTGATGATGTGTGGTAATATAATTGACACGACATGTAGTGGAGATGTACGTTGACCTTGATCCCTCTATTTTTACCACATTACCTTTATATACAACTCTCACGTGTTGTACACGCCTGGCGACGACAGGTCCTAATACATTAACTTAGAGGCTCCGAAGGCCTGTATCGCTCACCTGGAAATGTAAGCAAAATTGAAGATGAAATAGCCAAATGTTGCTGTACATGTGTTTCATGGTTAGTCAGGGGTTATATTTATATGCAATTGGACAAAATACTGTCATTCCTACATGAAAAAAAGGATTTTGAAGAATTTGCTATGTTTCCACTATTGGGCAATGCCGGTCAGACCCACTGTTGATACAAAATTAGTTTCCCTTCACCCAAGAATACTTTAGACCAAATATGGACATAATCCTGTCATTCCTACAGGAAAAGAAGGATTTCAAAGCTATTTTTCTATTTTCCCTATTTGGCCCCACCCCTCTGTCCCAGGGGGTTAAAACAACACAGTTTATACAAAATTGGTTCCCCTTCACCAATGGGTGCTTCTTCCCAAATTTGGACAAAATCCTGTCATTCCTACAAAAGAAGTATTTTGAAGAATTTGCTATGTTTCCCCTATTGGGCTCTGCCCCAGGGGGTCAGACCCAACGTTTATATTAAATATAGTCCCCCTTCACCAAAGGATGCTTTAGACGAAATATGGAAAAAATCCTGTCATTCCTACAGAAGAACTTGAATTTTAAAGAATATTCTAAATTACCCCTTTTGGGGCCCACCCCTCAGGCCCCGGGGTGGGTGGGGGGGGGGTAGGGTCAGACTCACGATTTATACAAAATTGATTTCCCTTCCCATAGGATGCTACTGTTCAAATTTGGTCAAAATACCTTAATCCAACAAAGAAAAAGAATATTAAAACTATATCTCTATATCCTTTATTGGCCCCGCCTTTATGTCCCCAGGCGGTCAGGCCAACCGTTAATACGCTATTGGTTCCCCTTCATCAAAGGGTGTTTCATACCAAATTTGGACAAAATCCTATCATTCTTACAGAAGAAGAATGATTTTGATGAATTTACTCTTTTCCCCCTATCGGTCTCTCCCCCCAGGAGGGCCACACTCACTGTTTATAAAAAAAAATTGCCCAAAGATGCTCCAGACCAAATTGGGGTGAAATCCCTTAATCCCTATGGTAGAAGAAGGATTTTTAAAGGTTTTACCTATATTTCCCCTATTTGGCCCCGCCCCTTTGCCCCCAAGGGGGGGGGGCACCAACCGTTTATACAAAATTGAATCCCCTTGGTCGAAGGATGATCCCGACTAAATTAGAATAAAATCCCTTAATCCCTACGGAGAAGAAGGATTTTAAACGTTTTACCTCTATTTTCCCTATTCGACCCCGCCCCACTGCCACCAAGGGGACCACACCCACCGATTATACAAAATTGTGTTCCCTTGGCCCAAGAATGCTCCAATCTAAATAAGATGAAAATCCCTTAAACCCTACGGTAGAGGAAGGATTTTAAAGGTTTTACCTCTATTTCTATTGTTTTGTCCCGCCCCTCTGCCGCCAGGGGGGCCACACTCACCGTTTACAAAATTGAGTCCATTTGGCCTAAGGATGCTCCTGACCAAATTTACTCAAAATCTACTTGGCCGTTCAGGACTAGTAGCGTTTTAAAGGAAATGTTGACGGACGGACGACGGTCGCTACGGTATGGCATACTTCGGACCAGGTGAGATAAACTAAACCAAATTTGGTAATAGCATCTTGAGGGCATGGGGAAAACGATACAAAGAAAGGGGCTGAGGAACTTCGACCGAATTGTAGCTAAAAGAAAAAGAGGCGCTGACTACGTATACCGGGGCTGGTTAGATTTCAACCAAATCGTTAAGGTAACACGCATAAGGATAAAAGTTATACAAATAAAGGGCTTACTCTCCTGGGAATTCTCTTCTCAAACTACTGGTCAGATGCAACTTGATTTCCAAAATAGCCACATAAGCTTTCTGAATTCGGCTCGTGTTAAATGTTATGGCCTTTGGTTCATATTATACCAAAGTTTGTCATCAACTTTCACCAAACTTGTAATCAATACTTATTCTTAAATTGTGCCGTGTGTTCCTCTTTACATTGAAACATGTTCGTGGTGTTTTAGATTAAAAACGACAAAGAGGAACAATTCTTAAATAGTTTACAAAATGGTAAGGTCCTATAAAATAGAAAAATAAAAATAAAAATACAACATTTATATAGCGCCCTATATCATTTGTAAAATTACTCTAAAGCGCTTTACATCATATGGATAATAGTATTAGTTATAATTGTGAAACAAAAACAAAGGCTTACAATCACTTTTATACATTTAAGCAAGCAGATATCATCGCAATGTGCACATAAATTAACAAATAAAGAGTCGCATTTACATGACGTCTCTGCAAAGAGCCTAACATGCAGACGTGAAGTGGTGAGTTTTGATGTCCCTCTTGAATTTGGCCAGGGTATTTGACTTTCTAATAGCAGATGATAAGCTATTCCAAAACGTGGCCGAAACCCTCCCAAAGCATCGGTTTCCATAGGTCACAGTACGAGATTTTGGGACACTCTACAATGATTCTGACTCTGATCGCAGTGATCGTGACGGCTGATACAGGGTGACAAGCTCCTGTAGATACTGGGGAGTTGTTCCATTTAATGCCTTGTATGTGTACACCAAAGGTTTGTACTGCAACCTGTATCGTGCAGATAACCAGTGCAATGAATATAGCACAGGCGTTATGTTCTCTCTCTTTCGAGTACGAGTAACAAGCCGTGCTGCAGTGTTCTGGGCCCTCTGCAGACGAAAAGTTAAAGCAGGGCGTTACCATAATCCAACCGAGAGGTAACAAGTGAATGCACCAAAATCTTGCATGCATCTGCAGTTATAAACTGCCGAATACAGCCGATGTTCCTGATATGGTAGTAACATGATCCATGTTCAGTGACTATGAAAGTATACCCCTGGGATTTTAACAGCTGGGACAGTCTCAATAGTTCTGGCACCGATCTTGAGCTGGAGAGCCATTGTTTGCTGACACTTTAGGGAAAAGACGATTAGTTCCGTCTTTTCCTGATTAACCTTTAGCATATTGGCGTTCATCCATGTACTGATATCTGTCAGACAAGCTTCCAGATTATCTGAAATTGTATCTCAACTGTCCTTTGGTTTGATGACCATGTACATTTGTGTGTCATCAGCATAGCAATGATAGCGAAGGCTATGGCGACGACAAATCTCTCCAATCGGTTTGGGGTACAGGCAATATTTTCGTGGTCCTAACACCGACCCTTGAGGAACCCCGAAATCTAGTGCTTTATCATGTGAGGTGGTAGATCCAATGGCAACAGTCACTCCATAAGAGTACTTCAGACGTTTATAAAGTATGCCATGGTCGATGACGTCAAATGCAGCTGACAAATCCAGCATAGCAACCACCGCTCTGCACTTGTTATCCAATGCAGAAGCTATGCCGTATGAGGGCCGTCTCAGTAGCGTGTCCCATGCGGTAGACCGATTGCATGTTGTCATGGGGACTGTCTGCATGGAGATGAGCTTCTAAACGCCGGGACAAAACCTTCTGCAAGATCTTAGACAGAAAAGGCAGATTTGATACTGGGCGGTAGTTCTTCAACTCCTCCTTGTCTATTTCAGGCTTCTTCAACAATGGTCTAAGATGTGCCTTCTTGAAACACAATAGAACCTTTGACTCAGTCAATGGTTTGTTCATGATTGAGTTAATCAAAGGAAGCAGTGCTTCAAGACATTTCTTTGATAGGTCTGTGGTCAGTGGATCAAGCTCACAGGGCTTCGATTGCGAGGTCATGATGATATTGCGCAACTCGTCCTGTGTTGTTGGTAAGAGCTTTGCCAATGGTTCTCTATCAAATTCAATCCCAGCAGTCATGACAGAGATATCATTGTCAGCAGTAGAGTTCACTTCGGCAATATTTTTCCTGATCGAGCTGATTTTATTCAGAAAGTAATCACTGAACTTGTTCGACAAGTCTTCTTCAGAATTACAGATTGGTAGGATAATTTCACCTTGCTGGCCCAATATGTTTTTGGTGAGTCTAAAAAGCTGTCTATGATCCTTACCCCACTCTTCGATTCTTTCCTAATAATAAGCCTTCTGAATGAGAAGTGAACCAACTAGCCGACATTGTTCAATAAATCAGTTGGTGAACGGCTAATTTGGTCCGTCGCCACTGTCTCTCTGCTTTTCGACGGTTCTGTTTTTCTACGCGGAGATTTTCATTAGACCACGGGGTATTCGGTCTCACAGTTATCACTTTATTCTGCAGAGGTGCGTGTTTCTCTATAAGGGCTTATATACCAGATGTGTATGCTTCAACAAGATCACCAATCCCGCCTTCAGTAGATTGAAGGGCGGAAGAAGACTGAATGTCATTGTTGAAATCTGGTATTGAAATTTCGCGGAATTTCCCGAATCTCACTTCTTTCCTTGCACGATCTGGCTAACTACAATTCAGTTTTGCGTGGACAGCAAGATGATCACCAGATTGGTTCTCCTTTACATCATCTAGACATGGATCAATCACTGAAATTGCTCTATTAATGACTGAGTTATGACCACATCCAGTGTGTGGCCATGGGTGTGTGTAGCTTCTGTCACATGCTGAATCAGACCCCTGGAATCTAGTAGCCCAGAGAACTGGCGAGCATCAACATTAGATAGATCGTCTAAGTGGAAATTTAGGTCACCCGTGATTATAATCTCTTGTGGTACAACAACTTGGTGGTCTAAAAAGGTAGACTATTCATAAAAAACACTGTATTTCGGATGTTTAGATGGCGGAGGCCTGTAAATGATACACAATCTAAATTGTTTATCACCAGCAATGACAGAACAATTCATGTGCTCAAAGTGTGTGTATGTCTCACACTTAGGCCTTTCTTAAACAGAACAGCCACCCCACCACCACGTGTGCCGAGTCTGGCATTGTAGAATCCTCACTAAGGTAGTTACCTTTAGATAATTAAGTAAACTACGCTATTTTTCCAATTTTAACATATTCTAAAATATGAACTGTTTCTTGTAACAGTTCAATATTTTAATATCGATTTGCCCACTGACCTTAATAATAAATAGTACAAAAATTCTAATACATGTACTTATTTAATATTCCCACTAGGTTATTTAGAGTACGTAGTTATATTAATACCAAAATGAATACAGTCTAAATGGTATGTGACTGACGGGCGTATATTGTTACGGCCCCGGGTACATGTTATACTTGTTTATAAATACTCACCGGTATTTCGCTGATTTTGTTTCATAACTTCTATTTGATTGGGCACATCCCTTTGCCTGCATTCTGCTAAATGTCAAAACTGCGTCAAGTGCTATCCTATATATCGGTACTCGGCAGTATCCACACCTTTGTAAATAATATCATAATAGCGTCGTATCATGACGTTAAATGTCGACGTCACGGTTGGCAATTCCGTCTTTGCGTATTGCAGATTTATCTTCTCTTGTGAGCAGGGATTGATTGTTACGTCATTTGTTTGTGAGAGTAACGTCATTAATTTTTGAGGAAACGACGTAATTTTCTCACACAAACCAATGACGTAACAATCAATACCTGCTCACAAGAGTAGATAACTCTGCAATACGCAAAGACGACTATAGCTTTGTACTATTTCATTTATTATTCAAAATAGAAATATTTCAGATTAAATAGTGCCAAAAACGAAAATTTGTCCAAAAGCTATGCAAGTGTTAGAAAGCCCAATATTCCTTAAATCACATCCTTACAATAATATTATTGTAATGTAGACGTTTAAAAGTTATCGGTTATTTGCTAAACGACTGACAGTCTTTGGACGAATTTCAACGCCTGTGAAATAGCACTGAGAGCAAGATAAGCGGTTTAACCGCTGTAGAGGTCAGCCCTATCTAGTCCATGACGAGGAGTAGCAGTCCTGCGATAAGTACAGACCATCACGATCACAACCTTTCCTTATCACACCGACTACCAACATGTACACACTCGCCGTTTTTGTGACAGTTCTTGGTAAATTGTTAATTATTAATTGTCGATTTATGATGTTATTATTTATTTGTTGTTTAGGAAACGAGTCTTATTATTTGTGTTTATAATTATTCCGTTTTGTAGGAGCTGTCTATGGACAGTCACATCTATGTGACAGGATCTGTAACTCCCAGTATAGTCCAGTATGTGGTACTGACCGTCACACATACAGTAAGTCTTCATAGCACTTTATTGAACGCCAAGTTAACATACAATCTATATCAAATTAATAGCACCCATCTTCATATACTTGGTAGGTCCAATTATGCATTAAAGGTTAAATTCAATTGCCGATTGAAAATATCTTTAATCAATTTCATGTTATATTCGAATATTTGCACCTATCTACTTAGACGAAACGATATGGGCAATTGAAATGAACATATCTTCAATTGATTTGAACATATCTTAAAAATAATTTTTATCTATCTCCATTTTTTTCAATTAATTGAAGTTTAGGGCAGGTGTGTAAATATATGTTATTTTAGCGTTCCATGGTATTACGGATCCCCAAATTAACAAATATTCAAATGATTGGAGTTTCGTACAATTCAACGGAGACTTTTTCATATATAGTCAAGCTCTCTTCGATTAAAATAAGGATTTCTTTAAGTTAATTGAAGATGTGCATTTGAAGATATCCTAAATGGGATTGAACATCTATCTTGAATTTGGTTAAATATATCTTCAAATAAGTCAAACTTTCACTGTGCTTCATTTCTGTCCGATCAAATTCTTTTGAGGTTTGGACGATAACACATTCCATATTTTGCCTCATTTTCCATCATAAATCCTGTAAATCAAAACATACATATGTTTCGTTGCTTGTCCAAAACACTGCCACATCGGTACCAGCACCGTTTGCTCGCTTAATGTGGGTTTACACAGTGAACCTATTTCCGCATTTTTGAAAGTGTCAATGTGGCCAAAGTTGTCCTTTTTGTATCAGGGTTCTATTTTGTCTATGTTTTTCCTGTTTTCAAGTTACTTCAATCAAGGATGCATACTCTCAGTTGTTCAACCGACATCATGCAATTGTATTAGTGTGACCTTGGTTAGTATCCTACATCATGTTTGTAAGTTAATTTTGATAACACATTTGTCCAATTATCCAACTTCAGGTAACATGTGTAAACTACAAATTGCTGAGTGTTACGCTCGCCTTAAAGGTCAGCACATGACCTTGGCCCATACCGGAAGTTGCCGCTCCATCTCGACTCAGCCTCACTCTACCCATTGTGACACAATCTGTGATGACGAAAGTGGTGACAGCGCCGTGTGCGGCAGTGACGGTATCACATACGGTAATATCATGTTTTTAACATGACATAAAGGATATCTATCATTAAACAGAGACATTGATTTGGTAACATTTATGGAACCTGTTTAGACGTTATACGCGCAGTTGACGTTTTACTAAATATGTTAATAATAAAGGATTTAAGCAAAACGTTTGCCCCATTAAAATCACATCAGCCAAAAGGTTTTTGTCCATAGCTTGAATTCCCTGATCCAGGCAATATTTTGTTTATTTCAGATTCTGTTTTAATTTACGTACGTTACGTTATATCGATGCATTGAATTACAACACCTTTCTTTAGTATGGAAAAATGCTTAGGGAATATTATATATAATTAACGATGTGATTAGAGTACATTTATGAAGTATTGTGAAGACGGTCGGAATTTTCTAATGTAAAATAAACCTCATTAATGAATAAAGACCCGAAGTGCAATTTCAGTAAAAATTATAAACATCATTTTGTTTGTCAAAATTAACATGGATTTGCTGCACTGGGTTTTTTAGATAGCCATTGCGACTTTGAAAATGCAAGGTGTCTGGCCGCTAGGCAACATGGTTTGCTGAGCATCCGACACACTGGTCAGTGTACGCAGACGGACCTCAACTGCCCAGTCCATTGTGACACTAAGGAGATAAGCCCGGTATGCACCATTGGGAACCACACCTACCGTAAGCATGCATGAGTATAAAATGTCGTAACAGCGACGACATCGAGATATCACTGATAACAACGGCTAACGACGCGTTACAAAGTCGGAATATTGTCCAATCATCTTAGCATTAATAATATACCCATTTGGCAAAAGCTAATGCTTTAAAGATGTAACGCACTTCTAGTTATATACATTTTAAAAGCATTGAACATTAGACACATGCTATAAATTCAAAGGTATGTGTGATATTCGTATTACCTTCAAATTGAAAAGAAAGCTTGCTATACCTTATAATGCTTTGCCCGTGGACGTTCTTTTTCCGAATGGTTATCCTGTCAATTCCTTGTTTTTAATCTCTGTATGTCTTTGTTGTTTTATGTTGACTATCCATTAGGTATTAACATTGTTGCAACTATTATTAAAGTCGATGTTTGTTCTGTATTGGTTGTCTACCATACCTACACTGTAGTGTGGTTGTTGTTTGGTCGTAGTTATCGGTTACAAATACATTTAAGTGTGAGTATTTGTTCTTGTACACTCATATTCAAGAGCAGAGCTGGGATTATTCGTTGTTCTCTCTCATAAAGACCATAAAGAATGGCTATTACATGTACCTGATCGTCGTTGTCTATCACACAGGCACAGTAGTGGTAGTTCACTGTGGGGTGATTGCTTGTTCATCGTTGTCTGTCATACAGACACAGTTGTGGGAGTTCACTGTGTGGTGATTGCTTGTTCATGGTTGTCTGTCATACAGGCACAGTAGTGGGAGTTCACCGTGTGGTGGTTGCTTGTTCATGGTTGTCTGTCATACAGACACAGTAGTGGGAGTTCACTGTGGGGTGATTGCTTGTTCATGGTTGTCTGTAATACAGGCACAGTAGCGGGAGTTCACTGTGGGGGGGTTGCTTGTTCATCGTTGTCTGTCATACATGCACAGTAGTTGGAATTCCCGGTGTGGTAATTGCTTTGTCATGGTTGTCTGTCATACAGACACAGTTGGGGGAGTTCACTGTGTGGTGATTGCTTGTTCATCGTTGTCTGTCATACAGACACAGTAGTGGGAGTTCACTGTGGGGTTATTGCTTGTCCTTCGTTGCCTGTCATACATGCACAGTAGTTGGAATTCACGGTGTGGTAATTGCTTGGTCATGGTTGTCTGTCATACAGGGACAGTAGTGGGTGTTCACGGTGGGGTGATTACTTGTTCATCGTTGTCTGTCATACAGGCACAGTAGTGGGAGTTCACTGTATAGTGATTGCTTGTTCATGGTTGTCTGTCATACAGGCACAGTAGTGGGAGTTCACTGTGGGGTGATTGCCTGTTCATGGTTGTCTGTCATACAGGCACAGTAGTGGGAGTTCACGGTGTGGTGATTGCTTGTTCATGGTTGTCTGTAATACAGGCACAGTAGTGGGAGTTCACTGTGGGGTGATTGCCTGTTCATGGTTGTCTGTCATACAGGCACAGTAGTTGGAGTTCACTGTGGGGTGATTGCTTGTCCTTCGTTGTCTGTCATACAGGCACAGTAGTGGCTGTTCACTGGGGGGTGATTGCTTGTTCATGATTGTCTGTCATACAGGCACAGTAGTGGGAGTTCCCTGTGGGGTTATTGCTTGTCCTTCGTTGTCTGTCATACAGGAAAGTAGTGGCTGTTCACGGTGGGGTGATTGCTTGTTCATGGTTGTCTGTAATACAGGCACAGTAGTGGGTGTTCACTGTGGGGTGGTTGCTTGTTCATCGTTGTCTGTCATACAGGCACAGTAGTTGGAGTTCACTGTGGGGTGATTGCTTGTCCTTCGTTGTCTGTCATACAGGCACAGTAGTGGCTGTTCACTGTGGGGGGATTGCTTGTTCATGATTGTCTGTCATAAAGGCACAGTAGTGGGAGTTCACGGTGGGGTGATTGCTTGTCCATGGTTGTCTGTTATATAGGCACAGTAGTGGCTGTTCACGGTGGGGTGATTGCTTGTCCTTCGTTGTCTGTCATACAGGCACAGTAGTGGGAGTTCCCTGTGGGGTTATTGCTTGTCCTTCGTTGTCTGTCATACAGGAAAGTAGTGGCTGTTCACGGTGGGGTGATTGCTTGTTCATGGTTGTCTGTAATACAGGCACAGTAGTGGGTGTTCACTGTGGGGTGGTTGCTTGTTCATCGTTGTCTGTCATACAGGCACAGTAGTGGGTGTTCACGGTGGGGTGATTGCTTGTCCATGGTTGTCTGTCATATAGGCACAGTAGTGGGAGTTCACGGTGGGGTGATTGCTTGTCCATGGTTGTCTGTCATATAGGCACAGTAGTGGCTGTTCACGGTGGGGTTATTGCTTGTTCATGGTTGTCTGTCATACAGGCACAGTAGTGG
>NW_018404995.1:703458-722068 GCF_002113885.1 Mizuhopecten yessoensis
TTCGTCAGTTTATGTCATCCAATCACTATAACGCTGAGATTGCTATTCGACAGGGAGCATGTGTTTCCTGAAACAGCTGCAGTGTAGGTATGTCCATATCGCCAGTATAGCCGAGCGCTACGAGTTTGCACACAACGGGTCCTGTGATGGCCTTGACATCACCAAAACCTATCAGGTAGGTGATCTCGATCGTAAACAATACACAGACTGTTCATATTACTATATCTGAGCATGTAGAAAATATATATTTACTTTAAAATTGTTTATTTTGATTTAGTTAAGAACAGTTAAGACTTTAAAAGCATATGTCTTCCTAACTTTTTTTTTTAAATTTAATGTTTATTTCACACAAAGATAAAAAAAGAAATATAAAATATATATCCTAGCTACTTCTAATTACCATACCACACCGCACTTACTCGGACAAAATCGCACTTACTCTGACACACCACACTTACCTCGGCGCACCTCACTTACTTGGACACACCGCACTTACTCAGACACCGCACTTACTCTGACACACGTCACTTACTCGGACACACCACACTTACTTGGACACACCGCAGTTACTATGACACACCGCACTTACTCGGACACACGTCACTTACTCGGACACACGTCACTTACTCAGACACACCGCACTTACTCGGACACACCGCACTTACTCGGACACATCACACTTACTCGGACACACGTCACTTACTCGGACACACGTCACTTACTCGGACACACCACACTTACTCGGACACACCACACTTACTCTGACAAACCACACTTAGTCTGACACACCACACTTACTTGGACACACCGCACTTTCTCGGTCACACCGCACTTACTCGGACACACAACACTTACTCGGGAACACCGCACTTACTCGGACACACATCACTTACTCGGACACACGTCACTTACTCGGACACACCACACTTACTCGGACACACCACACTTACTCTGACACACCACACTTAGTCGGACACACCACACTTACTCTGACACACCACACTTATTCGGACACACCACACTTACTCGGACACACCACACTTACTCGGTCACACCGCACTTACTCGGACACACCACACTTACTCGGACACAACGCACTTACTCGGTCACACCGCACTAACTCGGACACACCGCACTTACTCGGACACACCTCAATTACTCGTACACACCACACTTACTCGGACACACATCACTTACTCAGACACATCTCACTTACTCGGACACACCACACTTACTCGGACACACCACACTTACTCGGTCACATCGCACTTACTCGGACACACCACACTTACTCGGACACACCACACTTAGTCGGACACACAACACTTACTCTGACACACCACACTTACTCGGTCACATCGCACGTACTCGGACACACCACACTTACTCGGACACATCGCACTTACTCGGACACACCACACTTACTCGGACCCATCTCACTTACTCGGACACACCACACTTACTCGGACCCATCTCACTTACTCGGACACACCACACTTACTCGGACCCATCTCACTTACTCGGACACACCACACTTACTCGGACACGCCACACTTACTCGGACACACATCACTTACTCATACACACCACACTTACTCGGACACACCACACTTACTCAGACACATCTCACTTACTCGGACACACCACACATACTCGGACACACCACACTTACTCGGACACACCACACTTACTCAGACACATCTCACTTTCTCGGACACACCACACTTTCTCGGACACATCTCACTTACTCGGTCACACCACACTTACTCGGACACACATCTCACTTACTCAGACACACGTCACTTACTCGGACACACCACACTTACTCGGACACACCACACTTACTCGGACACACCACACTTACTCAGACACATCTCACTTACTCGGACACACCACACATACTCGGACACACCACACTTACTCGGACACACCGCACTTACTCGGACACACATCACTTACTCAGACACATCTCACTTACTCGGACACACCACACTTACTCGGACACACCACACTTACTCAGACACATCTCACTTTCTCGGACACACCACACTTACTCGGACACACCTCACTTACTCGGACACACCACACTTACTCGGACACACCACACTTACTCAGACACATCTCACTTTCTCGGACACACCACACTTACTCGGACACACCTCACTTACTCGGACACACCACACTTACTCGGACACACCACACTTACTCGGACACACCACACTTACTCAGACTTTGGTAGTTAGAGGCCCTGGTATTCTGAATATGGTTTCTATTTCTATTATTATTACTATGAAGACGTTCTGCATTTCCCGGAAATACAAGTAGCGAAATAAAATCATAAGTGATTTATGATCAAAAACATTAAAAAAAAGTATATTTTAGCGTATATTGAGGTATCTTCGGTAGGAAACATTGGATACATAATTTGTCGATCAATGGGACGCGTCTATATTGAAAAACTTAATACTTATACCAGGTGCTGGATTAGCGAGTTATTGGATCTTTCTTCAACAGCCGATTAGTCTAGAACTTCACAGTTTCGATCTATTTTACATTCTCGAAAGACAATTGAGAGGGAGGGGAATGCTGCATCAATTTGAATTCTGCTATATATAGTATAGAGTTAATATGGATCACCCAAACATACTTGTCTGTAATCTTACTCGAGGAAGTGGTGAGCATGGTGTTATCTTCTTTATATATTAGAACAACTGTATTATGTAGACATAAAGTTCGTTTCAAATGGTGTTGTGTTGTATTTGATAGATGGACTGTAGTCCATATCAGTTAAATGGGCAGATCGCAGTGGAAGGTGGTCATCAGGATATCCTTTTAAAGACCTGTGATCGGACGTACAACCCTATCTGTGGGACCGACTTACGCACTCACACTAACCTGTGTTCCTACTGTCACGGCATTGCCATGCAACATAAACTCGGTCAGTATCTTCACAAATTCAAACTGTTCCGTTATGTTATGTTAGGGTCAGCGAGAAATTACGTTAACTAATGTTAAACTGATTAACGTAGCTCAGGTTTCGTCAATAAGCTAATCGCATAATGCAACTATGTCGACTTATCAAATATCTTTATATATATTTTATCTTATTATATATATAAAGGCAGAATACAAATGCACATGATTGGGTAGTGCATATACCAGTTCAAAACTTAATCGTTGTCCTTATTTGTGGTCTGGTAGTTTGCTTGAGCTGATTTTGTTTCATTATCGTTTTACTTTCACTAGGTACCAACCTCACCGTTTCAGTCATTGCAGAGACCGTGTGTCCATCCTACCTATCATCACACATTGTTGTTGGTTAACCTATCCTAGCCATTAAATCTGTCAAAGCAATACTAGTTTGTTTTTTTATTATTATGAACTATTTTTTGAAGCCATAAAAACTTTAGACATGTACATTAAGACACTGATTATAACCAGTTCAAACCCCTTGCAGACAACAGATGCGCGTGTTTAATGGTAGGTCGACAAAACACGTGTAATGATAGGTCAACAGACACGTGTGGCACTAAAACAATAGAGACACGTGTAATGATCGGTCAACAGACACGTGTGGCACTAAAACAACAGAGACACGTGTAATGATAGGTCAACAGACACGTGTGGCACTAAAACAACAGAGACACGTGTAAACTGGTATAAAATAATTGTGTAATTTGTGTAAGCCAACATATATTTTGATACAGTAGCCATTCTGACACGTGTGCTATAGTAGACCAACGCCACCTTTATAATGAAAGGGCAAGAATCATTTGTGCAACCTTTATAATGATAGACCAACAGACGCGTGTGCAATGTTAAACCAACAGACGCATGTGCAATGTTAAACCAACAGAAACACGTGTGTAATGGTTAGCAACTACATGGTTAGTATATGGTTGATCAACTGAAAAAATGGTGCAATGGTAAATCAACACAGGCTGTGTACTGGTAATTACTAACAGAGAAACAGGTGTTCAAGAGTTTCGCTATGCCGCCGTCGTAACACTATACTATACCTCGAAAAAAAGACGTTATGAATAACTCGGTGAGAATGGCCCTTTTAGAGGACGGTACATGTCAATTACGTTCTTAGGAGATTCCCGACATGAGATACAAAATACCCTCTGAAGTAAAAATAGCACCTCAAATTTGGCCTTATCCAAGCATTCATTGTAAGAATTCTCAAAAAACAATATTATTTTAGAATGAAAAATAGTAAAACCTTTTAGATTAACGTCATTTTCTACCAGAGAGCAGTTACTGATGATCCAGTATACATAAA
Organism: Mizuhopecten yessoensis; assembly: GCF_002113885.1. Classification (NCBI taxonomy): domain Eukaryota; kingdom Metazoa; phylum Mollusca; class Bivalvia; order Pectinida; family Pectinidae; genus Mizuhopecten; species Mizuhopecten yessoensis. The sequence goes on from NW_018404995.1 coordinate 707,744, forward strand.
ACAGAAATAACTTTTACACAAAAATTTACACAATGCGGGATGTTTTTATTTGATTGTTCTTATTTATCTATTTATTAATTCTATGTTATTATCATTATTTTGTTTGTTTGTTTGCCTTATGCCTAATGAAATCGATGCGTTGTGCGCTTAAAGTAACAGAACAAAGATATCATTTGAGAACTCGTTTCGCGATTAATGACGAGAGCGGGAAGCGAATTCCTTTTTTCCTTTGCTGACAAGCAATGAGAGACTTTGGGCCAAATAAATGCTAGCTTTAACAGTCGTACACTTCTGTCGAATTTCGATTTGGATACAAAATTGTTTGTCTCTTGTAAGAGATTTACAACCCCCCAATAGTGCATAAACAATACTTGTCATGACATCACAAGGCAGTATCAGATATGTAGCCAGGTAGCGGTTGGACCACTCCCATAAACAAGTAATTTCCTTTCCTGATATAGTATTGGGCTATGAGATACACATACCAAGCCTCGGAAGAATACGGCACGCGCAAGAGCGTTTTTATTATTTCCTTGAAATACGTCTTTATTTGAAATAGAAGACATCACTTGGAAACAATCTGATTAAAACCAGATATTTTATTCCACTCCCGATACTCTCTCCAGATCTTTGCTTCCACTCGCGATACTCTACGTTCCAGTCAAGATAGAGTATCGGGAGTGGAATCAAAGATCTGGTTTTAATCAGATTGACTTGGACACGACAGTGTAGCTCTACTATCTAAATAGTGGAATATTGCACAATATCTATTCATAACCACCTCCTTTGAAATATTAGAAAAAGAAGACTCAATCTATGCAACCAAAGATGATAGCTGATGGCTACGGAAATAGTCAACATTGAATAGGGCTGACTGAATGTGACAAATATGTATGCATGAATTTACATGTACACCGTATAAAACAGTTTATCTTGTTTTATTTGCAATTCACTTTATCGTTCATGGAAACCATTATTTACGGCAATTTACGTTTAACAGAAACACAAGATATCTTACAAAGTAAACGAGATGTCTTACAAAGTAAACATAATATCTTACAAAATAAAAAAGATATCTTACAAATAAGAAATATATCTGACAAAGAAAACAACATATCATGCAAAGAAAAAAGGTATTTTGCAAAATAAAAACAATCTCTTACAAAGTGAACAAAATATCTTACAAAGTAAACAAGATATCTTACAAAGTAAACAAGATATTGCATGTACTAAAAGAGAAGATTTGCTAGCTTAGCAAGTCAGCATTTGAAGTTATTTATACATTGATGTTTATTTATAGGCAGGATCTTAAATACATCTGTTTAAGAGAAAGATATATTTACGTGGTATTTCATAGAGTTAAAGAGATATGGTATTTTATCAAGCTATACTTTCCCTGTTGATTGTAATCAAACCCCGACATTATTTTGGAAATTGTATTAAGATTCATATAAAACAACCAGTAGAGTTTAAGAATATGTACTTGATAGCAAATTGTTTGTTAGTTTTCGCAACAGCTTAGGTTCTATGACTCGTCTGACGACTACAGTAACTACCACTGAAGGCAGGGCCACGTTTAAGTGTCGCATCACTATGATGTCATAACCTGGAAACATACGTACATTTTGTATGACACCCCATCCAGTAACATAATTTGACTGTGGGTAACCAGAGAAGTCAGAAGGATCACCGGAGTCTATCATTGTCAGTACTGAAACACAACGGCACCTTGGCGTCCACAATAGCAAGATCTTCATTAGCTCTAGGTTAGGTTTAGTCAAAAGGAAATGTTCATGAAATATGAAATTTCAGAAAGATAGGTTAAGTACTCTTGGAGAAATGACGACTCGAATAACAAATATCAATTGAATCTGGCTGACGACCATTTTGTTTTCTCGATCAGTTTTAAATGAAACCTACACAACTACCAAAGGGAACAAGCAAATATCATTTGAGAAAGATCTACAAGCATTTCTTAAGGAACAGCTTTAACAAACTTGATTGGTAAAAATCGAAGACGACGCTGACTTTCGGCCATCTTTTGTTCATTAGTCACAACTTCGGACAGTAGAAAATTAACTTCTGAAGAAATACATATAATGAACTTGATCTGTAAAATTCCAAAGTGGCTCCTTGGCGGCCATCGTTCTTCTATCAGTTTCAAAAAAGAAAAACATGCTTAAGTATAAGGACCGAGGAAAGCCTACTTATGAAATTTGAGAAAAGTCTGTCGAAAGCTCCTTCATAACTGTATAGCCGCCATTTAACTTCAAAATAAAACAGGCAAGAGTTAGGAAAAATGGGTACCTAATAAATAAATTGATTTTTTTTTTGTCAAAGATTATTATAGAAAACGAAACTTTTTCTGTCAAAATCTATTATGCAAGCTTTTCCGTGTTCAGTTTTACAACCAAACATTCACAGATAAAGACCAAGGGGAAACTAAATATAACATTTGAGAAGGATTTGTAAAGCGACTCTGAGAAATAATGAAAATGAATATATCAAAATAAAAGATGGCTGCTTTAATTACCGGTTATCTTGTTCTTTTGATCGGACTCAAAATGAAAAATGCGCAACTATTCAGACCGAGGCGAACCTACATGATATTTTAGAAAGGTCAGTATAATGAGAAACAGCAGTACAAAATTGTTTAACAATGGATAACGGATGAAGGGTGATTTGATGCTAGTTGGCTATCAATAGAGCAATTCTTGTTATGCTATTTCTCAAAGCTCAAGCTCATCAAACTCCCCCCCCAATTATATATGGACGTTCCATAGGTCCATCATTGAGCACGTTTCATTCCTAAATTAAATAAGCCACTCACTTTGTGGCTTTTATGGGTAATCCTAGGTAAATGGCACTCACCACTCCTATTATGCGACCTATTTATATTTATATCTACCTTCATATACTAAAAATAGTCTCATTTTATAGTAATATCTGCCTTTTTTAACAGTGTATCAGACTTTTTATACTCTGTGATATACATCAAGGATTGAATTAAGAAACCTTTTATTATGATAGATCTATTGTAATACAAAATACTCTTTTTTATTTACAAGCTGCATTGTGATCTTAATTATGTTTTATTCTAAATTGTGATATCTTGTAATAACATGCCTATTTTACCCGAGATTATTATCCAAGTCCGTGATATGTCGCAGTAAGAATACACTGCTATTAAAATACTTGATTCCACAAGATGTTTTTAGAACCAGTTTAGTGATGCATGAAGATGGTTTTGTTTTGACTGATATGTGAACACAATCTTTCATTATCTACATTTATGTTGCATACTATTTCAATCACTATACCCAAAATTATATCCTCTAACCTCAAATATTATAATCTTAACTGACAGAAGTTGTCTCTTACTCTTCGACGTAATTAAGTGGCATTTAAATACATTTTTGTTATCACTATTAAATATACTTTCAATAATGAATATGCTTCAGCTGTGACGTCACCGTAGCATCATGTGGTCTACAAATGTCATTGTCTCTGAATACTTACGGGTCAATTTGGACAAACATTATGAGGATAACATTTTTGCAAAATGATTTCCACAAGGTATTCAGCATTTCTGGGCACTGATGTAATTTGCAAATCACGAAGTGCTATATGTTCTCCTTTGAATGTCACTTGCTGACAGTGCAGCAGCCACAAGTCTTTGTAATTTTTACAGATAATGTTTGGGACTTAAGTCTCATTTTAAAAAAAAGGGTTGATGACCAAAGTGTGAAAAAGAAAAATAACAAATCACATGATACATGAAAGCAAAATATTTAATATCAATAAGAATCTACAAAATTAGACATGTTTAAAACTTGAGTCTGGGTTTTCAGGAACAGTTTGCATTTCAATATTTACTGGACGTTTCAACAAATGGCTGAAAAGTTCTTCTGTAAAACCAACAAGAAAACTCAATTCTCCCATCTTCCCGAATTGGTTTGCTAAAAACACCAATGTTACTGTATTAAATCGACGTTTAATGATACACTCTGACATGAGTCTCCTGCCCCAGATTCCTCTCATCAGTTTTCTGATCAGCTCATCCTCCATGGCTGCTTCTGATGCTCCTTCCTCTTCATGTAAATTACCTGTGAAGTAAACATAGTCTAGACATCATTTCATTAAAAAATAATGAGGTATAAAAGGCTTGTGGGGCCTGTATCTCTCAACTGTTATTTACTGATGTTAGCAAACATATTTGATAATGATCACATCGGATATATCATCTTTTAAACATCCCGAACTTGAACAGCCATCCGACCAATATCATTTCTCTAGACATTGTTGTTCACCACATTTCGTAAAACTAATGTTTGATTTGTCCACTGATTGTCAAGAGTTCACAAGCATTAAAACATTGGTGAAACAATAGATCAGACCCTGTATTGTCTTAACACCGTGTACAGGAAAATGTACACCCTGTCAAATATTTGCCCTGTACCGTTAAAATCAATGTTCGCCCAGTGTTTAGTTCGTCCTTCAAGTGTTATAGTTATATATGGTATGTTGTGTATATAATCCCTTTTATGATAAATTTGCCCTCATTGTCAAGGTCGAAAATTTAAAAGGTGAAAGTTAAAATGCAGTGAGAATTTCCAGGTATACAATAGTACTTTCTCACCTTTTATAAAATTTCATGTAATTATACAACATACACATTTTCATGGGGAATTATTTTTTAAAACAGATGTTTTTGCGAGAGGTAAGATTGGTTTGCTGAAAAAATTGTATGGTAAGAAAGTTTCATACTTTGTAATATCATTACTACACTTGCTATGCAATTAATTAGTAGACATCTCAAGTAATCTATTGGCTATAGCTTTCAATGAAGTCCATAGCCAGTGAAAAATCTAGATGTTTATTTGTTTGGGGTTTAACATCCTCAAACATTAAAGGTCATATAAAATTGGTGCCTAGCTATAGGCCGACATCACAAAAACTAACTAGTAGATAAAAAGGAAAAGATATAGAGATCCCAAGCAATGTGATGATGGAGCATCAGATCAATTTTGATTTCTTCAAGGTCATCTTAATAGAGGACACAGAAAAAAATAGAAGAACCACTGTACATGTCCTTTGAAAGATGTATGTAAGACACGCTTACGATTGCACCTTTACAATTTGGTAATTGACATATACTAAAAATGCATTACACTGCACCATACGGCTGTTTCGTCCTTCAGGTACCCATTGGTGATGATATTGGCCAAAAAGATGGCAATCCAAACAGATCTAACCTACTGTTAAAAGAGATTGGGAGATGCACAAGTCCCTTAATTATATGAATTTCCAAACTTAGAGTACTAATTTTAACTTAAAAATGAGCGAGGTGTGTATTGTGTATTGTGCCCACACCACTCTCTTGTTATTCACACTTGACAAACACATCTCGCATTGGTGACCTTCCAAGTTTTCAATATTAAAAATATTTTAACAGGCTAAATATCTATAATGAGGATTTGTCTGAAGATTATACCAGTAGCTTATTTTTCTTGCCAGGCCAAATAATATGATTGGTTGTTAGAAGTAGTTGTTTAATGATTACCAAAACCTTTGATCCTTGTGTCCTAGAATGTAGGTAAACGCTAGTCATTTGAACAAACATGACAACCTTCACACCAACATGCTACGGGCCAAAACTCACATGGTTAGTTAATATCAAAAAAGGTTAAAGGTTCTTAAAACTTCAACCCCTATCTCCTTGAAGCAACCCAGGGTCATTCAATTCAACAAATGTCATAAACCCTCACCCCTGCATGCTACAAGCTAAATGTCTTGACCTTTGCCTTAGGCCTATTGGTTACTAATAGTATGCATGCTAGGTGAGACAACACCAAAGAAGTTGTGTAAGTGGGTTTTTTAACATATGACCCATGTAGCCATGAATGTTAGTCCCAGGCCCATATTAAACCATTTTCATGCTCAATTAACCATGAGTTTTGTGCTTAAATGAACTTTCTTGTAACCAACTTAAATCATGTGACACAATAAGAAAACCTCCTGTGGAAACAATGAAAACAGTCTACGTCTTTGAGTCTCTCCAAAACCTCTTATTACAGAAACGAGAAATTTGGCTTGAGCAAAGAATCTGAGTTTGAGCATGAGAACAAGTTCATAATAGATAAATACATGTACTGGCCCAAGTCAACTATTTGAACAAACCTGATAGTTTTTCACCCCAGCATACTATTAAATATCATGACCCTAAGCATCTTATAAAAGTATATAAAATGATTGATAGACCACTGAGCTATGAACGAAATATTCATTACTTGTATGCCAGGAATTCCAAGATTTTGTCACTCCTATTTGGTAGGGATACTGTGCAGTCTCATAAGTCAGGGGTATATTTCTTTTGACTGTGCTTTTTGGAATGCCAGATCTGATATTTTTCTGATAAACAGGCGATGTTTGAAGGCATCTCTTGGAGCAGTGTTGTACAAGCCTGCAATGTTGAACAACCCGGCACTGAAAGAAAAGAAAAAAACAGTATTACACGTCTATAAACAAAGGTGTGATATTTCATTACACATACTTGCTTCATGAAACTTACTGAACGTTAATTCTAAAAGTACTAGCATATATGTTTTGTATGTAATATGTATATTATGTATCATTATCTCCCTAAATAAGTACATGTACTGGTTCCTCTCCCTACTATTTCTGATTAAAAAAAAATTGATAGCCACCTCTTTCCATTCTGTTTTCCCTCCTTCTGACAAAGAATTTAATAGTTCTTTCAAATATGATCAGATTCTTGCACTTCACATGTACAATTTATATGACAGCCTCTTGTAATTGATGAACCATTTAGAATAAATTGAAAATGCATCTCAGAACTGCATAGAAGAATGTTTGGAGCCAAATCCTGGTCATATTCACATGTTACTACCATCATTCACATGTTACTACCATCATTCACATGTTACTTCCATCATTCTTGTGTTACTAATATCATTCACATTTGGTAAAGAAAAGGTGTTAGGGATCATGAACTGTAATAGCAACACGAGTATTGTGGGGCGGAACAATATACGCCGTCGAATGCCATATTGTGTTATTGTTACTGAAATGAACAAAGGGCAATAACTTTTGCAAATATCGTTGAATCAAAATTCTTTTTAAGGGAGACAACTTTATATCATGATTATAATGTATACCAAGTTTCAAAGAGATCCGTTGAAAAATGTAGGAGGAGATTGCCGGACAAATAAAAGTTTACGCTGGCTGGCCGGCTGGACAAACCCATACCATATTACTCCCGTCAAATTTGACGGGCATATAAAAACAAGAGGCCCAGAGGGCCTGTATCATACCAAAATATTCTCATTAAATATCATACTAAACTACAAATATTTCAATCACAAACTTTTTCACTGTGACCTTGAAAGTAGGTCAAGGTCATTTTCATTTGCAAACTTTGTTGTGCTCAATACCTTTCAGTTCTTCTTCAGAAGTCGTTTGAGGTGTTTGACCACTGTGACCTTGAAAGAAGGCCAAGGTTAGTTTCTCTCGCAAACTTTGTCAGGCTTCAGCTGAAGAAGCTACCAGCGAAATTTGAAAATTCTTTACCTTTCAGTTCTTTCAAAGAAGTTGGTTGAAGTGTTTGACATATGTACCCCTGTGACCTTGACAGAAGATCCAGGTTATTTTCATTTGCAAAATTTATCAGGCTCATCATAGGAAGCTATAGCTACCAGCCAAATATTATATTCAAATGCTTAAAGATTATTAAGAAGAAGTTGTTTAAGTTTTTTGACACATTTGACCCCTGTGACCTTGAAAGTGTGTCAAAGACATTTTTGTTCTCAAAATTTGTCAGGCTCTTACCTATGAAGCTTTCAACCAAACATCATGACTCTAGGCCTGTCCATTATTCAGAATAAATGTTTGAAGTGTTTGACACATTTGACCCCTGTTGCCTTGAAAGCAGGTCAAGGTCATTTTCGTTTACAAACTTTGTTTGCATGGGCTCTTACCAACGAAGCTTTCAGACATATCATGACTCTAGGCCTGTCCATTCTTCAGAAGAAATTGTTTAAAGGAAAGAGGATGGACGGCGAAGGATGGACGGACGGACAGATGCTGCGCCACAGCATAAGCTTTACTAGCCCTTCAGAAAGAATTTAAAACGGAAATTTACCATTTTTTTTAGCAAGATTTAACCTGGCAGTGGGAAAACTACTATCTGATTAGGATTATGATGTCCCTATCACATCATCTTTACAATTAACAATATTCTGGTACGTATTCCACAAGGTAACATTTAATCTTTCTTTCGGTTGAGCATACGCTATAACAGTTAGCTTAATAAGGTTTTTTGTCTAAACGTGTGAAACATGCTTTCAATATTGACACCTTTGTTTTTATTATATTTAAGTTAAAAGTTTAAGTATGATTTCGGTAGCGTTTATAGGATCAACACAGGCGTACTCAATGCTCAATGACATCAAATACTCCATACATTTTGATATAAATGGTTCATTCTCCGTTAGACACTGATAACTGTAACGTTAGGTAAAGCCTAAAGGGGAGATAAACAAAATGTTTTTCAACAGAAATGCATATCTGGTAAGTTATTGCGATTTTGTGTCAGAACGCCGTCCCCTTTTATAAATGGTATGATCCAAACCTATCAAGGATGTTCGAAAGTTTAACTCTAAAATATACGTGTGTTTACAGTGCGAGTTACTTAGGCCTGTCTACTAACCAGTGACCCCGATGCCATCCTGAGGAAAGTCCTTAAAGTTACCGGAAGTACATATGAAACACTCTTTTGTTATAATCATTTTCATTGGTCAATATTTATCACCTATCCAATAAACACAGTTCTTGCAAAACGACGTTCCTTCCATCTTGCTTTCGTGTACAAAGTGCAGTTTCGTCTACACTCTTGTACGAAATAAGTGGCAATAACTAGTGCAGTTTGACCGTCCATACTTTATCATTTGCAACACAAAGATTGTAAGTAATGTGATAAACTTCGTCATTTTAGTGAATGGGATTTACATGAGATGGGAAGCACAGGGTTCATTCGTAGAACTTACTCGAAACCGAAATCCGAAATGCTCGTTATACTTGTACCTTACAACTATTTCAATATCAATTACGTCATCGTACAATTTTATAAATGAGGAGAAATGAGTTTGTTGTGGTTGATTAACGTATGTCATTTTCGGTTATATATAACAACGTAATTCTTGGTTTGGTTCAACAAGCATTTCTGTTGTACCAAGGCAGCTGGCCTAGCTACTCGGCCTACTGTACAATGCAGTATTATGTTACTTTTTCTGAATGCAGTAGTTACTGTCTAACCTAACATACGTTGGTAAAGAAACGACACGCCTCATTGGTTAATAAGAATATATATTAATTGGGCACAAGTACTTTAAAAAGCATGGCAAATATAATCAAGTGAGACATGCATGACTTGTGTTTGACAAGTTTGCTTTGTCAATTGACAGAACAGATGTAAATGTGCTAATCTGATTGTGTCAACTTACATCAAAATAAACCAACTTACAGCTAACAAAACTGATAGAATAGGTCTACCGGCTGCAGGATTCTAGAAAGAAGATATTGTTTTTTGTGTTTTTTTCGGTGAGATGAGCTCAGGTGTCACAATCCACATGACAATTACATTACTGGTAATCAAAATAAAGTAACCTAGCGTTAACAGTATGCAATAAATAAAAGTCGTTTTCTGGACTTGAAATGCATTTGTTACTCAAATTTAATTCAGAACATCTAAAATGAAAAAAACCCTCATAAATAGAGAGGTATTCTTTAGGTGAAACTTTGCTCCAGCAATACTATTTGGTAATTGATTTGGTAAGAAAGTGTTGATTAATGTATAAAATTATAAGGTTTTTGAAAATGTTATGTTAACGTACATACTCTCACAAAAGGGGGGGGGGGAAATAACATATTTTCCGCTTCTTTAAAGTGTTACGATGCAACTCTCAGTGAAAAAAGAAAGTCAAACAATTGTTGATTGCCATTTCAAATTACATCAATTGTTATATCAAACACTTCAATTGTTTTTCTTTTCAGGCTATTCAAGAAAGATGTTTCTGTGGGACTGGTTTGCTGGAATATTAAATTATCTAGGTGAGTATAAACTTTTGTTTCATCCAACACTGACTAATGTAAAGAAATATACTGCATCCTGTCACTCACATGTGATGTTTGTTTCATTCTTGAATAGTGGTAATGCTATTCCAACAGAAAAAAAATACAAATATGTTTTCATGCGAATGAAAAGGAAACCATTTCTTTCATGTAGAATATATAGCTGGTACCAAATGTCTTTCAGGTACAATACATAAGGAATTGCAATCGGGGTATAATTAACCAAGGTGATATAGCTATATATATAGGCTCCCTTAAAGTGTAAGTATATATATATAGTAATTGGAGATACATTAAAGTAGGTAATTTTAATCAATTTAAAAATCTGTTACATTTTGATTATAACCTTAGTCAATTATAATCTATTAACTACAGAAAGCGAAAATACAACTAGATAAATGGGATTACACGTATACTGTCATGAGGGTTTCTTACTAGTAATTCTGTTTTAGATTATTTGATGGTATATGATGCAACACTTTGTAAAAATTTGTGAAAGAAATTAAAACCTATGCATTATGAATTAAATCCTCAAATATTGAACTGAACAGCTTATTAGGTAAAAGGTTTTGTTTAATAAAATATTGAATTTCATACAATATTGTTTAAAGGATTTAATGGTGCTAACAGGACAATACACTCTGACACTATTGGAATATATATATTCCTTCATTTTTGGAATCTAAAGTTCTGTTTCTCACCTTCCAGGTTATTATTCATGCTTCTTAATGAATGCATTTTTTTTTCTTAAGTTAACCAAAAAATCTAAATGTATAACTTAAAACGGTGAGTAAAATGAGTTATACTTTCTGACATTGTTTGGTATTGATTGAAACAGTGAGACTATGAATTAAATATACGAATTATTAAAAGGTACACTATACCAAGATATAGACCTTGCGGTACAAAATGAAATCTGCTGAAGTTTGTAACAATTATAGATTGTGTTTAAAAAACAAAAATAACCAAACTTTAAGAAAAGAAAAATACTATATATATATATATATATATATGTATAGAGTACTAGTATATACACACATGACAATTGTGTAAAACTAGGATTCACAAGAAAGTCAGGAAAATTGCTGTTTCTTGGTCTGGATAATGCCGGGAAAACCACGCTTTTGAGCGTGCTCAAAGAAGGTCATTTAGTTCAGCCAGTCCCTACTCTCCACCCTAGTAAGTATGCAGCAACTGTGTGACCAGTCCAGCATCATGGCTCAGTGCATGGAGACCTTGTTTTTAACAATGTACAATGTCATGAAATTAGGCAACATATTTGAGAAATCATGTTAAAGGACAACATTCTGATCACAACTAGTAATCTTAAAATTCTAAGAAGAGTTGGGTAAATTGTGAAAAGCTACTTGTATTGATGACAAAAGATTAGATTTACCTCCCAAATACAGTATGAAACCATGATAAATTGGTACTACGTGTATATATTATTCGTTGTTCTTCTATATATAAACCTATCGTCAGCTTTACAGAACTATATTAGATTTGTTATGTTGATCTATTAGTTCATGGCATTGCACCTGTTTTATTCTCCAACAGCATGCTGTTGCTGTGTTTCACTGTCGTGTTAGTTGCTGTTTTTGTGTTAATATATTTGCATAATGAGAAAGCGCATGGTCTTTTGTCATTGTAGGTTTATATAAAAAGTCGGGTAAGCTTGTGTTCCTGGGACTTGATAATGCAGGAAAGACAACATTACTACACATGCTAAAAGATGACAGAATGGCCCAGCACGTTCCCACATTACACCCAAGTAAGCATGGCAGTGTCTTCATGGAACCAGTTGTATTGGACTGAAGTCAGTGTTATAGATACTGGCTGTCTCATAATATAAGATGGCTGTGTTCTTGTCCATCCTGGCCACACTTCCACAACAAATTTTTATTTTAGAAAAAGTATTTTCAGTAGAAGATTTTCTGTTCATTTTCAACTAAACCTAAAAATTTCATTAGCAATATCAGCATCTTGATTGCGTGTACATACAGAAAGGTCAGTCACACAGCTAGGTTGTTTCACATGACTAGACATAATTTCACTTGCTCTCGGATCATTATGTACATGTATTTTATACACTAATTGTCTGCCAGATTGCAGTGTACCACTGATATATAACATCATCAGATATTTGTACAATATGTACTACTTTTGTGTAACATTTATTATTCAAAATGTATAGTACAATAGAATGATAGTACATGTACACATACTATACAACATTTATGTTAAAGGTTATGTTTTGTCTTTATCAAAACAATGTTTTCTTGTTTACATGCATGATCAAGAAACTTCAGCTTGATATCGGTTCTCTATATAGGTGTGTGTTTTAAATATCCTGAAATGCTTTGTCCCTACTGTCCCTGTTGATTTTTATGAAATCATTAATATGCATCATGATCAGTGAAATACTGACTTGCTCACCAACTTGCTTCCATTGTTGGTAACATATAACCTAGTCCGAATTATTCTGACGTTTTATCGACTTTTTTCATATCGGTCTGTCGTCGATTAACGTCAGAACTCCGTCCCTCTATGATATGCGGGAAATATGCGCACTTCAAACTGATATTTTAGAAACAAATCGTCACTTTCACACACATGTCGCACATGGATCGAAAGATCTATTCTTTATGCACAAGATGAACATACATAACATGCCTCAAACAACTAATACAATTACTAAAAAGATATTTTTTCAAACTTACTCTGTTTTACGGTAGTTTTTTATAGCCCCGCCTTCTAATGCCACGTGACTAAAATCTCGCCGGCCTGCGTCATAACGTTGGGAAATATCTTCGGTAATGCGAGTTCTCGTCAAGTCATGGGACATTGCTCATGGCCTAATTTCCATTAAAAACATGGGTTGGTATAGAAAACGTTGGAAAATACTTTTCGTAATGATCTTTGAAACATGTTATTGATACCATCTAGTGCATAAAGAATAGAACTTTCGATCCATGTGCGACATGTGTGTGAAAGTGACGATTTGTTTCTAAAATATCAGTTTGAAGTGCGCTCCGTGCGCGGGTCGCATATTTCCCGCATATTATAGAGGGCCGGAGTTCTGACGTTAATCGACGACAGACCGATATGAAAAAAGTCGATAAAACGTTGGAATAATTCGGACTACATATAACCATGAACTGACTGCAGGCTTACTGCCATCCTCGATTTCCAGGGGTTACGCTCACATACGCTCTCTACAGCGTAGGTGAGCGTAACCCCTGGAAATTGAGGATGGTTTACTGCTAGCTACATACTATCACTGGTAATAAACTCTGGTTACATTTTATGGAGCACTCCTGTAAATGAAAATACTACTAAATTGTATAAATGTTAGCTCTTTGTGTATTGTTTGGAGTGATACATTTACATTTTATGACTATTACATGTAAATTCTGAATGTATATGGGGATTTATTGGAGGTAAAATGTTATTAAAAGGGTGATACATGTACTTAACTTGAATCGGGTGCTACCTAGATGTAAAAGAATTTTGCATTCTGCTAAGTGAGCAAAGCAGACATTGGACTTGCTAAATCTTACAATAACACTGACGTTGTGCTTGAAGCAATCAAACTAAAACATGTTGATATTTTTTATTTTTTTTTTACTAAATTCAGTGCTTTGGTTTGGAGGAATTCCAAACAAGTTTAGTGGTCTTAAATCATAGTACATTGTCAGTCACTCTACAATCATTGGAACTACTTCAGGCCTGAAGCAGATCATAAGATGTGCATCAGCTTTCTTTTTAGCCCACAATCATCTGATGGTGGGCTATTCAAATCACCCTGCGTCCGTGGTGCGTCGTCCGTCCGTTGTCCGTCGTCCGTCCGTAAACAATTCTTGTTATCGGTATTTCTCAAGAAGTACCTGAGGGATCTTTCTCAAATTTTATATGCAGGTTCCCCTTGGTCCTTAACTTTGCAGGGCAACTTTTGAGACTGATCGGATAAACAACATGGCCGACAGGCAGCCATCTTGGATTTTGATAGTGAAAGTTTGTTATCGCTATTTCTCAAGAAGTACTAGAGGGATCGTTCTCAAATTTTATATGTAGGTTCCCCTTGGTCCTTAGCTGTGCAGGGCAACTTTGAGACTGATCGGATAAACAACATTGCCGACAGGCAGCCATCTTGGATTTTGATATTGAAAGTTTGTT
>NW_018404995.1:722827-747194 GCF_002113885.1 Mizuhopecten yessoensis
GAAGAACTAAACAGATCTTTCTCATATTGCAATGATCGATTCTATTTCTTTCACATTAAGTACTGTACTAGTAAATATGTGAAATGACAAACTCACTTTGAAGGTTGGCTTTCATACACATCAGTATTAAGTTTAGATCAAAAGTTACCTCAAGGTGCATTTACTGTTAACATGACTCAATCAAACAGATTAGAGGAAAGAAGAGAAAAGATCGAACTGACAAAGAACTAATGAAGATGGTACAAAGGTGGGCGCCAAGATCCCTCTGGGATCTCTTGTTTGAACATGCAGAAACTGTGACCCTTACATCTAACCTAAAATACAATGTGAAAATGATATCAGTTGTAAATTTGACAAAAATAGACTGAAAATCTGAAATGGTTAAAGACAAGGGAAGGGGGTAAGGATGAAAATTAACTTTGCTGTTAAACAACTGATTTCAGTCTCAATGTAGACAGTATGGTATATACAGAGCTGACTGGAATATATTACCCTACCCAGAAAATGCCTTTGAATATTAACAAAGGAAACATCTGTTGCCTAGTTTTATAGCATTAAATACAATGTGGGTGTGGCCTATACTGTGTAAGTACCATACTTTAGATTATAGTATTGTTGACCTTCAACCTACTCACAATTCAATAACAAGCTAAAGTGTAGAATTAACAGCTTTACCGTGAATGCCAACATTATGAGTAGATCTATGTTGCTCTTGCATGGTATCGTCAGACACATGTTAGTCTATGAGGAATATGTGGCACATACATATAAAAACAATTATCAGAGTACTTTAGTAGATCTAAACTACTCGTAAGTAGATCTATATATTAGTTATATAACATTTTTAACTGTAATATTAATTTGGTGTATTTTCAAAGAATTTATAACACTTGTATACACTTACAGTGTATATTGATGCTTACCAAATTTCGCACTTTTTGGTATCAAAATAGTATTTGTTTAGACATTGCTTTTTAGCTAAAAATGATCTTTATCATATTTCGTACAAATATATTTTGTTTTAGTTTGTGGGTAAAGCTCCTGAACTAGAAGTCCTTATAAAAGAGAGAATTTGGCCATGTGGTTAATACAGAGTAGAGCTACGTTATAGCTATTTACTCTATTTAATAATTGTCCTCCCTTTCTAGGATACATGTATGTGTCTGGTGGGTTGTAGATTTAAATCTCCCTCCATTTTGAAGTCATGAGGTCATACAAAATATCCTTACGTGGGAGCCACAAGCCTCTTGTTATCTTGTCCTAATTGAGAACTTGAAAATAATATCCTATACGTCTACATAAAATTTACCAACCTCAAATTTTACACATACATAATGTAATGTACATGTTAATTTGAGGTTGATAAATTATAGACTTTTATTTAAATAAATCTTTTATTTCAGCATCAGAAGAATTGTCAATGGGTGGAATGAGGTTCACAACCTTTGATCTTGGAGGTCATCAGCAAGGTAAGAAATTTTTAAAAAGTTGCACTATTTTCCTATTCAGGTATACATACCATACTATGATTTCTTAAGTTTTGAAGTATCTAAATATATTCTTTTTCAACTTACTGTTCACTGAAGTAAAACGTTACGTAGGGTTTAGCCAGAAATCAGTTCCTATGCAACACACATAATTTTAGCTCACTACCCAGGGTATGTCACCTCAATGTCACAGAGGTCAAAAATGTCAAATACTTAAAACGACTTCTTCTGAAGAACTGAAAGGTATGGAATCTTAATATGTGGCTGGTAGCTTCGTTGGTAAAATCCTAACAAAATTTGAGAACAAATTGACCTTGACCCACTTTCAAAAACACAGGTCAAATATGTCAAACTTATCAAACAACTTCTTCTGAATAATCAAAATGCATGGGATCGTATTATTTGACTGGTTGCTTTTTGAGGTTTAGCCTGACAATGTTTGTGAATGAAAATGACCTCAGTCTACTTTCAAGGTCACAAGGGTCAAATATGTCAAACACTTCAAATTACTTCTTCGGAATAATCTAAAGGCATAGAATTATAATGTTTGGCTGGTAACTGTCACAGATGGAGCCCAACAAAGTTGGCTATTTAAAATTACCTCAACCCACTTTTATGGTCACCGGGGTCAAGTATAGCAAAAACTGCAAACAGCTTCTCTAGAAGTGGAGTCGTTATATTGGACAAGAAGACTCCATAGAAAAAGTTTGTGACTGAAAATGACCTTTACCTAATTTATCCTATTGCTTTATTTTAATCCAATTAGGATATAGAGTATGATTCAATGTTCAATGGGGACAGGAGAATGGAACCCAATATGGTAAAGGTGCTGCTGAGAGACAGAGCCAATATTTGGAAATATTTGTAGTACAGTATAATATTCATATAATATTTTGCTTAAATATCCAGGTGAGCAATACAGGCCCTCTGGGCCTCTTGTGTTCATAATAATTGAGTGATTTTGATGATGAGAATGTTGTGTTTTTGCCAGCTCGACGGGTGTGGAAAGACTACTTCCCAGCAGTAGATGGCATCGTATTCCTCGTGGATGTGTGCGACAGAGAAAGATTTGCAGAGGCAAAAGCAGAATTAGATGTAAGTTAGGGGTGAGAATTGAAGCCTTTGAAATGGACAACTATGTTTTTTTTAAGTGTTAAAATCTTCAATAACCTTAACTCATGTTGCTTCCGTCCTATTCAAGTTTGCTTTTTTACCCAGACTTACGAACCATTGATTGTAGACGATATTTCGAAGAAATGTGATTTTAACCATAAAGGTCTGCAGAGTTTTCAAAGTTGTTGATAAACCTTTTTGTTGATGCAGTAGATTTTCTATGAACTCATTTGTGTCAAAAAAGGATTTTTATACAGGATCATGGTTTGATAGATACAGAGGTCATATGTGAAGATATGTTGTGTTTGCAGAGTTTATTAACAGACGAACAGGTAGCTCATGCTCCTGTCCTGGTCCTCGGAAACAAGATTGACAAAGCTGGTGCAGCGAGCGAGGATGAAATCAGACACTGGTTTGGTCTTCATGGCCAGACAACAGGCAAGGTATGTACTTGTCTGTACAATCTGGTATCTTTGACGTGTGGAAATGGTTGATTGACAAGGCACATGTAACATGTACAATATGTGACCTTGTAAAGTTACAAATTAGTGCATTATCCTTTCCAATGATACTAGGCTATGTTTAAGCTCATGATAATTGGTTTTAACTATATGCAATGTATAGCAAAATTATTTCAGCTTGGATTTGAAATGATTACATTTCCTTTGGTTAAACGAAATATTTCCTGATCTACATTTAGGCTACAAATGTATTTTGAGGAGAATCATGATTGTCTCAATAACGTAACATTTATTGGTAATTAGTCCCCCACCAGGACTGCAGGAAGGGATTTTTGTTTTCGCTCTGTCAAGTCCATGCAACACTGTCCTATATACTCAATCACCTACAATTCAAAAATTGACTCAAGTAGGAACCCCTTTGGAAAAACATACTGTCAATTTTTCTAAACTTTACAGGGTACAGTTGCAAGAAAAGAGCTTCCTGGACGTCCGATGGAGTTGTTTATGTGTTCAGTACTGAAGAGGCAGGGGTACGGAGAAGGATTCAGGTGGCTGGCTCAGTATATCAATTAAGGCTGACAAACTCTAGGACCTATTTTTTTTTTAAAGTTTTAATATTTTGGATGGATAAGTACGAGAAGAAACCAACTTCTGCATGTTTTCTTGAGACATTGTATGGTAGCTACCTGGATGATAAGAGGAGTTAAGCTGTTTTCTACCACCTGTATGGCGTTAGATGTGTATGACATAGGTAGAGGTTTGGTGTGGCGTGTGTATGGATGTTGTAATAATGTGATGGGTGACAGATTCTCATTTTCTCTCTTGCTATTTCCAAATTATTTCAATCCCATGGCTGATATTTCCAGTTTAATCTAAACTAGCCCAGTCTCTCTTTTCTGATTTGTTTGTTTTTACTCAAGCAGTATCCTTTGTAATACCTATTCTACCCTGTTTTTATCATCATTGGCAGTTATAAAATCTCTAGGCCTACCTATTTGTTCATCCCCTTTATCTCAGATAAGTGGATTTTAGCAGATTAAAAGAAACAGGACTTTGGAGGTCAAAGTTGTACACCACACAAGTGTATTGAAAGAGAAAAATATAGGGAAAAATGCATGAAAATTACCATTTAAAGGGCAAACATTTCCTATAAATTTGGATTGAGTGTGAAGTTGTTGTTTAATGTCAGGAGTGTTTGAATTAATGTTTTCTCTCCAGTACCATTTTGCCTTGTTATAAATGATAACTGAGAGATGCATTATCATGAATTAATTTCTTTAAAAAGCCATCTATTAAAACTTCATCAACAGTAATGTAATTTAATTGTAAAAACCGAAAAGGCAAACAATTGTACTTGCTATCAAAGGAATACAGATGATTGTGTTGCGTCAAAACATTTTTAATGAAGTCATCATTCATGATTTGTTATCAATTTATTGAAACTGTTGTTATTACAATAATATGTATAATATTTAACAAGATTATGTTTTGCATAACCAGCTTATATGTAGATCAAGTCCGTGGTTTATTAAACTATTTGAAGAATTTTAAAACTATCATTAAATTCTCCGTGGTGATTGATATATAGCCCCCGAAGAAATATACTCATTACAAGATCTTCGTAGATATGTTGTTGTTGAAATACGTAATGTTCATGAAGCATTGTGAATTACTTGTATGGACACAAGAACAGATGGGTTCTCACGTCAGTTTGTCAAGCTTCTATTTTCTAACCATGACAGAGGTGGAATTTGATGAAGTATACATGTATTATATGGATAAGATTTAAAGGGGATTCACTCAAAAACCTGTGAGTATAATATCATCTTGATGTCTTTAGGCCAGATGTGTTTATGTTTCTACAGAAAATAGGGATTGAGTTCATGTTTTACCAACATATCTTAGTTATATCCCTTTTGAACACTTCGGTTATATAAGTCAAGTTTTTTGATCAATCAGTAATATTTAATATTTTTCGGTAAATGCCACTTAATGACATTTGTATTTTACATTTTTACATTTTCTGTCTCCGAAAATGTCAATATTTATTTGGTTTGTAACCTTTACCAACTTTGATTGGAAAAAACAGTAAATTTATCTAGTACATGGACTATCGATTAAAATATGTGTATTTGTAAATATGTATTTGAACCATCTGCACTCAAATGTCCATCCCAAAGTTTTGATTGTGAACTGAATACAGAGAAATGGATTATTTATTAGAGAAGATCTGCTTTGTGATTAAAGATGCATATCTAATAGATTAAAACTAATTTTTAGAACATACAGATACATGTAAACAAATATGCGACCAAATAAACATTTTCTTAGGGAACATTGCTAAAGACCTTTTTTAACAGACCTACAGATGTGGCCAAATTAATTTGATGATACTATTTCATTGTAAAAATTGCTTATAAGTATTTAGACTGAACATAAATTACATGCTTAAAATCTTGCCAGCTCTTTAAAAAATATGTTGGACAGATCTGAATTATTTAAATTATTACTGTCCATATTTAAGTTTTGATTCGACCATGTCTAAACTTGCTGGTAGGGGTTCATTATTTTGGTAATTGGTAGAACTCTCTCTCATGTTCATCTTTCTTTATTTATATTTAGTCTGATATTTAGCTACCTGGGTAAAACAACATATTTGGCAATTAAATGTTATTTTACTATCACTGTGTTGCATACAATCTTTTGGAATGACAAGATGTGAATAAAGTGATTTGTAATAAAGTAGACATTTTGTTGTTGTTGTTTGTATACATCAGTCCACAAATACGGTAGATTGATACTAAAGGGATAATGATTGAAAGTAGTATAATTTACTGAAGAGTTGCCAAGGTTTTCCAAGCCTGCATACATCCTTTAAGGAGGCTCCACCCTTTCGCAATTAACTAGCAGAATTTGTTGGTTATGCAACTATGAACAGGCGATTTTATGAAAGTCTAAGCATTCCGATTGACTTGGAACAATAACAACGGCAAAAATGGAAAGAAGCATTGCTAATTAGCCCTACAAATATTTCGTTTATCACAAAATATGTGAAACACGTTACACAAAGTGTTTTTTTTATTGAAATTGTATGGATAAAAGAGATTATCTACAAGCTAAAAGCAAACAGTACACACAGTTTCAAATTATAATAGTGAAAAAATTGAACAAAATATACACGGGGGCTTTATAATCCATTCTCGATATCGGCTGTTGACATCATAAAGGCATGTGAACCATATTTTACCCAGTGTTACTTTAATTTGCATTACGGCATTGAAATGCCCAATACTCAATATGGAAATGACGACAGGAAAAACGTGTATCACTACGGGTGGAAAAAGTAAAACAAATGGTAAATGGATAAATCAGAAATTTCTTTAAGGTGGATATTTCTTGCTGGTTTAAATCCAATATACAAAAGGATGTTTGCTTTAATACTAGTTCTGTAATAAAAATTCCAAATATCTAATTACTCAAACAAATAGAAATCTATTTAATACCAATGGTAGACTTTTAGTCCACCATCATCTGATGGTGGGCTATTCAAATCACCCTGCGTCTGTGGTTCATCGTCCGTCATCCTTCCTTAAACAATTCTTGTTATCGGTATTGCTCAAGAAGTATCAGAGGGATCTTTCTCAAATTTTATATGTAGGTTCCCATTGGTCCTTAGCTGTGCAGGGCAACTTTTGAGACTGATCAGATAAACAACATGGCCGACAGGCAGCCATCTTGGATTTTGATATTGAAAGTTTGTTATCGCTATTTCTCAAGAGGCACCAGTACTGTACTAGTAAATATGTGAAATGACAAACTCACTTTGAAGGTTGGCTTTCATACACATCAGTATTAAGTTTAGATCAAAAGTTACCTCAAGGTGCATTTACTGTTAACATTACTCGATCAAACAGATTAGAGGAAAGAAGAAAGATCGAACTGACAAAGAACTAATGAAGATGGTACAAAGGTGGGCGCCAAGATCCCTATGGGATCTCTTGTTAAAAACTGGTTTAGCATTTTCAATCGTAAAAAAGTAAAAGTACATTGTAGCATTTGATATTGTTCTTGCACTGAGTCAGAACGAGCATTATGCGGTTTGGGTGGGTTCCTGATATAAACGAGCGTACATATGACCACAGACACATGAACGCTGTTTGGTACACATGTATTGAAATGAAATTATGTAGTTGCACACCAGCAATACATGTGATGTAACATATAAATAATTTCCAACTGCTTTTGTAATTTTCGAAAATCGTCACCCTAACTGCCTGCAGTATTAGAGTGAAATTGGGCGATATGTCTCTATAATTTTTGACAGCTGACTTAACTGATTCGGCACACTGTGGCTCAGTGAGTTGTTGACAGCTGACTTAACTGATTCGGCACACTGTGTCTCAGTGAGTTGTTGACAGCTGACTTAACTGATTCGGCACACTGTGTCTCAGTGAGTTGTTGACAGCTGACTTAACTGATTCGGCACACTGTGTCAGCAGTTCAGAGTCGAGACCGGTCATTTACTCATTGATTTAAAGAGGAAAAAGGCGTTTTTGAAAGCTCTCAAAATAAGTTTTCAATTACTGTTTGTGTTCAAAACAAACTTAGCCTTTACTGTGCTGTATAAGTTTGACTTATGAGCTTTCGAAAACGTCTGTTTCGTTTTTTCAAGAAAAATTGCAAACTGTTCATGTACAAAAACGAATTTGGCATAAATTATTATTCATACCGAATTGATGAATTTCATTCCGAATTCTATAAACCTTGATTGGATTTCATTTCCTTCGTCTATCAAATTGATTTATTTCATACTGCTGTTTGCTAATGATTGTCGTAAACTTTAATGCTTTAACGGCCAATGCTCACCACAAGAAGACCAAAACAAATTATTTGAAACGGAGACACAGACTACCCGGCTGCTGGCTGAAATACAAAAAACTTGAAACACATTCTTTGAAACCACTTAATAAACGTTTAAAAAATATTTGCAAACAATTGTTTGTGAAAACGATTGTGTAAATGGAAAGACTGAACTCTTACGAAGCCGATTTTGCTTGCTTTTTCCGCTCTTGAACTCCTGAAATGATTTGGGACAACAAATCTCATACCCTTTCAACAAGTTTAGGACAACGAACCTTTACATGAATACATCATGATAATGTGTAGGCCTAGATCGTTTCATTTTCCTTGTACCTTTCTTTGTCATGTATCTGATACGAAAGGAAGACTTCCGTTCTAGCTTGGCTATACATTGTACTGATTTTTGCAACTTCTCTAGAACTATGTGTTGGATATCAACCATATTTGGAAGCTACTTAAAGGGTTCTCCAGACCTATCTGAAATCAACCGTGTTTGGTTGGTGGCATCACCAGGTCCATTGATGACTCAAAAATCCGGGCACAAAAGGAGGGTACCCCTCCGAGAGGGTCGAAGAAGGGGGTTGGGGCAAAAAGCGGGCAATGATATATGAATATGTACGTCTCTGGTGATATCATACGTTCTCGATTAAAACGTAAAAATCTTGACGTTAAAATAAAGTATTTCCATTTGCTCTGCATTGCCACTATATAACCTTTCCAGACAAAATAGACATATCCCATTTGTGTAGTGATATTAACAACATGTTCGCGACGTTGATTTGACCGTTGTCACTATATTAAGTGTATTATTGACGTCACGAAAAAAATGTCGTAATACGCATTCCTCATGGTAACCCATCGGTGCTACCGGAATTGAAAAAAACAATCGATCAATGTAACTCGCAACAGTTTATCTAGTTATGTTGTAAGGTGAATATCCCCACGGTGGAATATATATGGATTAAATTGTTAAATTGATGATTTTGTGTTAATTTCCACGTTCATTTATTTTTTTGCTGAGAACGGCCGTTTGTATGACGACAAAAAAACAGGTCCAATTGGCAGACAGCGTGCAATTTGACTTTGAAATGCGATAACAGGTTGGAAATTTAAGAAAAACTTCTCACATAATTTCTATTGGTGTAATGCGATGTAGATGTAGAGCATGTCCGTGACGTCATGACTAAATTACGTCGTTTTAACCGACGTCACTATATTAAAGTGTATTATTGAATTGACGTCACGAAAAATAACGGTACGTACTCCTCGAGGTCACCCATCCGTGCTACCGGATTAAAAAAACCAATTGATCAATGCATATGTATCTTGCAACAATTTATGTATAGTTATGTTGTATAAAATGTGAAAATCCCCACAGTGAAATATATTGATTAATTAATTGAAATTAAATTGATGATTTTGTGTTTATTTCAACGAACTATATTTTTTTTGCAGGGAACGGTCGCGTGTACTCGTGACGTCCTGAACAGGTCCCATTGACAGACAGCTCGAAATTTGACTTTGCAATGCGATGACAGGTTGGAAATATGAGAAAAACTTCAATTAAAACGGAAATATAAGTATTCAACTGCCTTATTTGGAAAGTTTTATTTTCCTATAATTCTCACAGGATTGATAAAAATAAATAATAAATAATAATAATGATAACGCGCCAACGCGCGTTATTCAATTTGTCTGCAATCCTTTGAGAAATTATAGATAGGACCTTTACAAAGACAGCAGTTTAATGCTTTAAAATAAGCATCAATTACCATGGGGGTTTTCCAGCTTTTTTCAACAGTTATTAAGTTTGTTCTGAAACACCACTCGAGTGGGGCCAGGCGATTTTCCTTCAGTCGCGTTAATGTATATGGCATTAGAAGTAAACTCCAAGTGCTAATGTTAATACATCAATTTTAAAATATAAATAATTCGAATGTAATGTGAAGAATTTATGATCGATTGCATAAAAATCACAATATCGGAATATATTTTGTTTATGAGTTATTCCGGAATATAAACGACGATGATCTTGCCAGTTATTATTGAATCTGTCTGGTTTCCGGCTAAAATAAAATGGCTGCCTCCATTTAGACGAACGCCTAGACGAAGGAAAAGCTACCAAAAATGTAACGTCGTAAGTACTTTAATAATAGGACACTGTATATATCCCAAATCTAACAAGTTTAAAAATATGTCTTTTTGTCAGACACAAACTAAGTTAAATCTGGTTTAAATGGGCAGTCCTTTGGCTTTACGTAACCAGCTGGCTTACAAAACAGTCAAGGCTGCAGCAAAACGTATGTATGTATGAAGTGTCCATTTAAACGTGATTTAATTATTGAATTAGGGTGCAATATCAAAACCCCGTAAGAAAAATATCAGACAAGTCAACCTATAGTTTCTAACTTGAACCTACCGGCACTCCACAAGTAGAAAAGAGATGTCAACATACATGTATAATAACAATAATATGAAATAGGTGAGACGAAGTCAGCGGGCACACATGAAAATACAGTTTTCTGCTTAATTTAACTGTTTCATTTTATGTACAGTCGGAAGAATAGTTCTGTATCTATATGGACTACACTGCTAGATCCCAATTAAGGTAATATTGCAGCAGGTGAGAGAGCGCAGATGTAATAAATCGTGCGATTCGGGTGCTGATTTAAACGCCTCGAGAGTGTCACAATTCACAATTGAGTCACTTAGGTGGTTCCGGCAGACTATGGTTGTTCTTACTAGGAACGAGTCCCTGTACTGTTCAGACCTACTTAATGGAACGATGAAACTCTGTTGTTTAAACGGGCTGAACAGTCGACAAGTCACAATGTTGGTGGTATCAAAGTCAGTATATGATTTGGCATGGATGTTCCTGCCTTGTTTATGGGCTTTCAGGTATCTTGGAGGTGGCATGGCTGGCACCAACCCCTCAACGACTTTGTAGTAGTAAGCCAGCCTGATGTTGCGGCGCCTCTCCTGGAGTAGTGGTAACTTCATGCTCCTCGAGCATTGATGTACTCCATCCCGGGTCTCCATCTGGTCTTGCAGTCTCCCAAGATGAATCTGGCGGCTTGGTGTTGCACTCGCTCAATTTTGATTAAGTCTGTGGTGTAATATATGGGTCCCACATGACTGTACGGTACTCTAGAATGGGGTGTATGAGTGATACATATGCACTGCATCTGCTAGATCAGTAGATGGTGGGCAGCTCTGCAAGTTCCTACGTAGGAAGCCTATGGTCGAATTGGCTTTTTTGGGTTTTTTTGTTATCTATGTGAATGCAACACTTTAGATCCTCTGAGATGGTGATACCAAGGTAAGGGTTAGATGGAACCTGCTGGAGGATGGTGTTGTCCAGACTATATAATTCAATGGAGGTACCATTCTATAAATATAGGGGGGGGAGGGGGGATAATAGCTATCCATCCCCAAACCCCTGCCAGCCTGTGAGTTTTTCTTTCAAAATATCAGGTAGACAATGGCAAGTTTGACCCATTTTCATTAAAGTCGTTTTGGATAGCATTTGTTAAAACTTATGTGTATTTACACCATTTGGCAGAGAAACTCCATGTCCTTCGTAAAAGTATAACAGAATGGCAAACATGTCCGTATTTGAAGAGTTATTTAACTCTTTACTGTCGAAAGAGTGTATGGCCTAATGTGCACTGCCTTGGGTTAAGTTTGGACAGAATGTCTGGTGTAAGTTCGACCCAAATTGGAATTAGAATAAGTATGACGTCATAAAGCATGCAACGTATGGCATGGGCCGAACTTGCCCCGGTGTCGTGTGATGAACCTGCCAAAAATTGATCTTTATATCATAGCAATACGAAACTCAATGCTAGGCTTTTATGTATACCATCATGTGGAGCTGTCGGTTTGTTACACGTATGACATCAATAAGTAGCATTTACTGTTTACAGAAAGATTGCAAAACTAGAGAAGTGAGGTCATGATTTTTTTCCAGAAACACATTTTTTTTCCGTATGAATGTCCTGTTCAGTGAGCTTCCCTACTAGGATCCTTTAAAGTTGTAAATATTTGCTGAATTTGCAAAAATATCAGGAGTGGCCGGAGTTACCCCAGAGTCAAACTTCCCCTATAAGTTGCCCTAATTACCCCATA
The DNA here is from genome assembly GCF_002113885.1 of Mizuhopecten yessoensis. Classification (NCBI taxonomy): domain Eukaryota; kingdom Metazoa; phylum Mollusca; class Bivalvia; order Pectinida; family Pectinidae; genus Mizuhopecten; species Mizuhopecten yessoensis. The sequence goes on from NW_018404995.1 coordinate 734,877, forward strand.
TTGAACCTTGCTACAATGGATCTGCCCTGCTTCGTTGTTTTCAAAGCACCTAAGAAATACTTGAAAATCAAGTTTTGGCGATATCAAATTACTCATCTAGATATCATCTGCATAGGGATATATAAATAACAAAAATCGATCTGCCGTCCATATTGGGATATTTTGTACTTCTATCTTATTTTTTTCCTTCGAATATCTTTTCTTATAATTAGCTGATAAAAAACTCTAAATGCATGAAATATATACTCTACATCAAAGATATCCATTATGTGTCCCTGTCTACAATGTGGTATAGCTGCAGAAAATGTGAGATGTACATGTATTGTCAACACTATGTGATGACGCATGTTAACAGTGACATCACAGTCACGTCACAACATGTTGTGAATGTCAATTCAGCATTTTTCAATGCAAAATATGTATGCCTGGTATATATATACGGACTTATACCTATCAACTGATGCTATTTTGAGTTAAGGACACATAGGCAAGCGCATATACTACATGGAAACAATTTTCAGTTTGAGAAAATTAAAATATAACATAATGTGTTGGACATCGAAGGATTTCATCAGTAACATCGACTTGTATAATAAGGTAGAAAGGTTTCTGAACATAAAAATATGCCGTAGATATGACAAAAATACAAGGCACTCATTGAAAATGTCATTTTTTTTGTGCAAAAAAGAAAATCAATGCAGGCATGGAGCAACGCATCTTGCTGTTTTTTGCGGGTCCGTACAACCGGAAGGATGTAACTTTTTGAAGCCTTCATATAGCATAGAACCAATTCACTCTCACTTTCCTGTACTGTCCATACATGTATGTGTTGCCATAACGGCTCACACTTCCTGATCGGTCGAGAGTACCTGCTATAAACAATGTCATAGGAAATAGGTTACTGTTATGACCTTACTATCTCATCAACATGCACTTTTGTGTTATTTTTATTTAAACACTTCAATAAATGTCACAAAATAACTAAATATATTAAATTGTATATTGCCAATTAGTGAAGGTCCCTGATTTTTCTACATGCAACACAGCCTTTGTATATTTATATGTAAAGAATCAAGTTACCCCTGATTTCCTCTAACTTTAACAACACGATGGTAAAGAGCCCACTTTACGATCGGAAACCCAGTTCACATATGAGACATGAGTAAAAATACCAAAAATTTGTTCCCATTTTAAAATGATGTGTTGCATGCATTTAATAAAGTACAGGATGTTGTATCCTCTATCTCGCCAGGCTAAAAACAAACTAATTGTTCTAATGCATGTACCAGAATGTCCTACGGTATGTCTATATCTGACTACATTAACAGGATTTATACGCTTTTAATGCTATGTGTTTTTTCTATGTTGTTAAGTTTATTTTCAGATTACTTCTGAGGTACACTAACAGAAACCAAAATAGCCATGTCACTAGTAGCCCGCCTTGGACATAGATTCAGATGTCTGGATCCCCACCATCAACCGTGTGTCTTAACCCATATTCTTCAACAGATGAGGACCAAAAGTTATCCTTTTAGAACAGCATTTCAATCAAGAACTGTCTGTTTCATTCCTAAATCAAACACAAATACAATTGTTCATAGATTACAGTCGTTGTGTAATGTGCAATGTCTTCGTCCAAGCCAATATATTATAACCAGATGTGTAGCCATGAACTCAAAGGAAAGACTTCAAGCTCAAAAAAGGAAACATATCACCTTATATCTGATGTCTATGAGCCTATTCATGCTGGGAATGGGTTTTGCTGCTGTGCCTTTGTATCGAATCTTTTGTCAGGTGAGTAATAAATATAATCATTATAGATATAACAAATGTACCTGGTAATGAAAATCCAGAGTATCATCACAACAGACTTGTTATCATGTTTCAGGAAGTGCTATTTTCTGAAACATGTCTATTTTCAATATCACAAATTAATATCATATTTTATTTGTATTAGTAGAGTATACATTTACTTATGATATGTAAGTATATGGTAAAAATTATCATTATATATGCATGCCTCAATTAGTTTAATAAAGGACTGGTATTATATGAAATAAAGGGGTGGGGTGTTATATTGGTATCTTTTTGTGGCAGACTTATGTCATTTGTGGCTCTATCACATAGTTGTGATAACATTCATTTGCTGATGTAAGCTTTTCATATAGCTTATTTATTTCAAGCATTAAATTTTATTGGCAAAATTCAATACAGAACAGATAAGCCAGAAATCATATCTTACGAGATAACCCAAGTCCCTGGATTTGTGTTCTAGTCAATTTTACCCATCTGTGACATTTTGTTTGTTCGTTTGTTGAGTGGTGCCGAATACAGACTGTTTCCCCTAGCTAAAAAGGGCCTTATTTTCCCAAAATGACCAACAATGAAACAGTCTGTTGTAAAATTTAAGTAACTTTCCCAAAATGACCAACAATGAAACAGTCTGTTGTAAAATTTAAGTAACAAAAACATATTTTTTTCCCACCGGTGAATTGTAGGCCTTATAAATGCCCCTTTCAATAGATATTTTCGGCTTTATTTTCCAAAAATCATTGCAAAAATTACGTTATTTTCCCAAAATCATTGCAAAAAATACTCTTCTCCCCCCCCCCCCCCCAAAAAAAAAACATGTTTTTTGTGTGCAGTGTTTTCCCAAAGTCACAAGCACAGGCCCCTGTTGAAAAGAGGTGAAAACCACGGCCAATGTATAAGGTGTTACTCAAGTAGATAACCACTGAGACTTAACTTGAAACAACTTGGTTGCATATCATACCGACCTGTTACTTTATATACCGATTTGTAGTGCAGTTATGTGCCTAATGCAACAAGTGTCTGTGAGTATAATACAGAATGGAGAATTACATTTCAAGAAAAAAATATCTGGTTTTCAGTTTATTTTATCAAATAGACTAAGTTTTCATAGTTGAAAAAAATCTATATACACTTGTATAAAAGAAATATTAAAATTTTATAGACACAAGGAAATTTTCAACAAAAAAAGGCGTACAGAGCCTGTATCAGTTGTATAAACCTGGATGACTATTTCAGCAATCATGGCAAAATATCCTCATTAAAAGTAGTATTGCTTACAATTTTCCAATTTTGGATTCCCATTTTCTGGTCCCAATATAAGGATGACAAACACAGATATACATGTACATGTATTTTATGAAAAAACCTAGCTTATCAGGTTTTTAACAAGTGGGTCCTGCAGCTGGTAATCATTTAATTTAGGCCACTGCTGAGCCTTTTTAAGAAACTTGTTAATGCCCCTGAATTGCTACTTTGGTTGTGTCTAAAAAGGAAATAGACAAGGTTTTCAAGTTGAAACGTGACTATAGCTAGATTGTAAAACACCAACCACCTTGAAGGCTTCTCCCATACCCTGAGTAGATTGTGCTTTCAAAACTAGGGTATCATCATGGTATTGTTTATTCTTAAACAGGACACTAGGAGAATACAGAAAGGCCAAGAGTTTTCAGATAATAATTATTGTTGATCTATTTTATGTAAAGGAGGCTCAATAATTAGACCAAACAGTGAGTTGGAAGAAGGTATATTGTTATAGTTGGTTCTGTACAGGAATTTGGAAATGGAGACAAAAGTGAGTTTTACGTGGTTCACAAGCTATAGCATCATTAATGACTGCTATATTAGAGGCTTGATAGAGAGCTAGCAAGAGGTAGTGTTGGGATTACCCATATCATCATTGTTGTTTATTTCTGTACAGGCAACTGGAATCGGGGGCAAGGCAGTACGAGGACATGATGTAGACAAGGTGGAAGAGCTGAGCAAAGTGGAGGATCAAGTCATCAAAGTGATGTTTACAGCAGACAAAAATTCATCCCTCAGGTGGAAATTTACACCACAGCAGAGTTTTGTGAATGTATGTAGTTCTATATACTGTAAGGGTACTTATATTAACACTCTCAAATTTTAGCAGAACAAATAGGGTAGGACATATTAGTGCACTCTTAAATTAGTGGAATCATAACACCTACATTCATTATTCAGTACATAAGTAATTTTCTGATATATAACATATACTGTGTATGGTTACAAAGCCTGTAGAACGTCAAACCAGATAAATCAGGTGAATAACTTCTTTCATATGTATGCAAGTAAATAGTTATTTACTGTCCTGTGAAATCTGGTATCTTATTTAATTCTCTCGGAATAATGAAAACCTGAAATGAACAGAACTAGAGAATGTATAAGACAGGGAACCCTCTCCCCTTGCTGCTAAAGTTGGTTAACTGATATCAATGAATCTGTTGACAAAATAGCAATTGTTGACTTATAAACATCAACAGATATCTAAAAGTTGGCTTTGCATCTCTGGTATTCTCATAAAACTTCGAGGGAACCTGTTAAGAAATAATGTCAGTAGAACAGTGAAGTATTTTGTAATGGGATCTGGAAATTTTAGACAATATTTAGTCCTATGTTTTTATTTTTTCTAGGTTGCTTTAGGAGAGACTGCCCTTGCATTTTACACAGCTGAGAACCCTACAGATGAACCCATTGTTGGTGTGTCAACGTACACAGTAAACCCTATAGAGGCTGGTCTATATTTCAACAAAATCCAGGTAGAGAATTATCTCCCCTTGATCAGATGTCACCATACATAATATAAGTAACCACATGTACTAGATGTAAGAAGTTGATTGATGACATGTCAGACTGGTGGTGTACAAGTTAACATTAATAAGGTCTGCATCAGACTGGTGTACAAGTTAACATTAATAAGGTCTGCGTCAGACTGGTGGTGTACAAGTTAACATTAATAAGGTCTGCTCCCATACAAACTCAGTTACCTTGTACTGTATCTAATCACATTACCAATATTCAAAGAAAAAATACTTCAGTCCTTAAAAGTTGTACATCGTAGTGTTAGATTAGAAAGATCCCTGGGAAGGCTATGAAAACAGTTACAAGACAAAATTACAAAGACAAGAATATTTCGATTTTTATTAAACCAAAATAATTGTATATTTTCTTCTGTCACCGTTGTGGCATTGTATGTGGATGTGAGTTTGTTGTCATGGCAATAAACATAATGAAGATGAATAATAACTAAGCATTTTGATGTATACAGTATAAGGTTGTGTGGGTCATCAAACACACCTTAGTGGTAGGAGGTATCAGTCGCCTTGGTAACCAAGACTGTAGAGTTCAACAAAACAGAAACATTTACTCCGTTGTTATCGTAGCCTATCTGTGTTAGTGAATTGCCTTTGTTTTCTCTCCAGACCAATCATTACTACTGGTGCATTTGTTTTTCTTCAGATATAAACCTTCTTAAAAGTTACCTTCTGGAAACCTATCAATAACTGTTAGTGAATTGCCTTTGTTTTCTCTCCAGACCAATCATTACTACTGGTGCATTTGTATTTCCTCAGATATAAACCTTCTTAAAAGTTACCTTCTGGAAACCTATCAATAACTGTTAGTGGATTGCCTTTGTTCTCTCTCCAGACCAATCATTACTACTGGTGCATTTGTATTTCCTCAGATATAAACCTTCTTAAAAGTTACCTTATGGAAACCTATCAATAACTTTGTGTTGATTACATGCGTATGTAGAGCTTACAAAAATGAAATAATCTTGTTCATTGTTCAGAATGGAAATCCTCTTAGCAAATTTCGGAAGGTAAAGTTGGATTTCAAGTATGACATTCTGTCTAGCATACCCAAGAAAGCATAATTATAATTTCTTTGTTTTATTGTTTTCAGTGTTTCTGTTTTGAAGAACAGTTACTGAAGCCACATGAGAAAGTAAGTGTTTGATTTCTATTTAATATTTGGACTTGGTCTTTGTTACTCTAAAAGCAACTTCAGAATTTGCAATAGTATATTACATTTATGCATAATTTAGCAAAATTCAATTCCTGACTTATTGTTTTCAATGGATTTTACCTGTGACAAACACCTTAAAATAGTCAATTTTTTATATAATAACATACATATGGTGGAGACGCTGGTTGTTAGTGTGAATTATCTCCCTTCTGCTGTGTTTAGCAAAGTTCTTTTTATGCAACCAAATAAAAAATTTGTGTAAAATGTGTATAAGTTGTCCACACAACCGAAACAGGCTTCTTTGTGCATACTACATTACAGTACTGGTCATTTTACTAACGAAGGTGACAGTGGACATATCGTACTAGTCATCGAAATGTCACATAGAACATTTTATTGGTTGTGTAAAAAAAAAATCTTTATTGTCCATACTAACCAACCTGAAGAAAATGTTTAGAAATATTAGCAAAGGTCTGTTTAAAAATAATAATAATCTGCAAATATAGATAATCTTTTTACGTTTATGAAGGCTATTTATAATCTCCATCTTTTAAAAATATTTGCATGTTGGTATTTTGTCAGATTAGATAGGTACTGGGTACCTAAATAGTCATTCTGATTGTTGTTTCGTGAAAACATGTTGCTTATTAATCACATGATGATCAAAGACTCATGACAACCACTGTAGTGTGTGCTACTTGTGGTCTAAAGAAACATTTGAAGAAAAGGATACTTTACCTTCCTTATTTATTGTTGTTGTTATGCATGTAATAAACATTCTGTATTGAGGATAAAGTCATGTTCAGCCATGGGCTAATCTTCCACATGGTCCTCATCAAAAAGGAAGAACTTGTATACAAATACGTATTTACATACTTACATAATGTATGAATTGATCATAAAACAACAAAGTTTCAGTAGAACTTGCACAGAGATGTTCTATATATTTCATGTTCATTTAACATAATTGGTAAATCGTTCCTGTGTGACATTTCAGGGACATTAATACCAATATGTGTACCGTGTTGACCCTCACTTGTCTGATGGAGGTATCACACTTCCTATTGTACTGAAGTTATCCGTCGCACATAACTGGCAGGGCTATATGAACCTGTATACAATATTTATTAACCAGTCTGTAGAAAATGTTTTAAAATATAGCACAGGAGGCCGATATAACTACCACTTTGCACATATTGGATCTATTTGTGATGTCACAGCTGTACAAACTTTACCTTTGTCATATCTGATTGTCATGAAACTTCACATGGCTTCATATATATAGCTCTACAGACTTAACATGTTATTTAATTTGTCTGCTTTATTTGTTTAACGAGGATTACGAACAGCCCAAGGTCTATGAGTCGCTTTCCTCATATAATATTAGTTATATAGTCAGTTACTGACCCTCTACAGAAGCCCTCGCCCCCTATAAATCTTACTGACCCTCTATGGTTCTGTAGAGGGTCAATAACTGACTATATAACGAATTTATCGCATCGAGGACCCTTTTGCGTTTGGGCAGACTGACTGTTTAGTCGCTTCTTGTCTATTTCTTCCGTTGTCGTCTGCCCAAATCTCTCCATGTTGTTGTTGTGCTGTTGTCTCTCAATGTCACCGAAACGCTTAGATAAGGGGACGGCACCCACGCTAAAACAAAAGACGGTCGCTTGCGACAGCGTCTTACTAATTTTGCCTGGCGTAGGGGAAGCAACTCCTATCATTTTACGATACAATGTAGCGAATGGGAATTACGGTGAGCATTGTATCATTTTCAGAATATTCAGGTACCCGGTATCTGTTGTTTTAGTTTTGAAGCGGTGAGCAGTGGGCGGCCATATTGCCNACATGTTATACAGAAGAGGTATTTTTTCTTGTATGAATAAAATGTCCCTGTGCAGTTTTATCACATTTTCCTGTTATTCTATGGTTTGCTATTCTGGTGCTGTATAATGCGATGTCCATGACATTACAAAGATGATTTCTATATAAAACTGTTTATCATACAGGACATGGTACTGAAAAATATCCATTTCAATTCAATCTACCGGTAATTGAAATTAGATCTTAAAATCGCAAGCATTATGGTCAATAACCTTTGTTAATGTAGTAAGCCAATAGGAAAAACATAAGGAGGGACCATCTTTGTTTTCATCAGAAGCCAATAAAAAAGTATTAGGAGCTGGTCTTAAAGTTGCATTTGATTAAAATCTTGTCTGAAGCACTTGTGTTTTAACATTACTCGGGAGATAAAATTTGAGGGTGAAGGGCCTGTATAAGCAGTGAGTGAGAGGTACCGTCAGTTATGTGTAACGTTACAATAGAGGTTGAGGAGCCTACTGCCCTGTTATCTCTGTTTGTGTTAACAGGTGCTTCAACTGATTAATTAGAAGTCAGAAACCTGATTGTCTTATTTTTCCTGTAGTAGGTTAAAAAACTTTACAGAGACAAGTTTTTGATAAGAGTACTAACTGTGTATCTTGTCCATCACTGGTTAAATCCCTATTCACCCAGTTTTGCTCTTCACATTAGTTATTATATATATGGCATACTAATGATATTCACATGTAAAAATATAGAGGCATATATAAAACTGCAGTGAAAATTGACCTGTATACATTATAAAAAGAAAAGAAAAATGTGCAGCAAATTTTCATACTCAACCTTGTACTTTTCGTTGGTAAACTGTAAGTATTTAGGACAGGAACAAATGGATATACATGGTTCTTGTACATTAAGGTCATAGGAAAGTGTAACCAGACAAATTTTAATGCTAGGAGAATTTTAAAAGTTTGAACAATTCTCTAATTCTGTGGAACAATATCATGTTGTATCTCTAGTGAATAATCTTTTGTAATTCAGCTAGTTTTAAAAAAAAAAAAATGCCTTATGATAAATGTTTGAGAAAAGCATAGTGCCTTGTAATATATCGTTGAGAGTGAGTTTGGCTGTTGGTTCGAGGAACTTTTGTCCTCCGCTGTCTGGGAGTCTGACTAGGAAGTGATGCTATCTATCTCACTGTGGACCAACTGACAACAGTGTACATAGTAATACAGGCTACGTCATCAACAACCAATGAGGGACTGTAGATCAAAACTTCAAAATCAGCACGGGCTCAAACCTCATGCCTCACTTCTTTAAGATATCATCTTACTCAAGATAAAAACTAGTTGGTGCTGCCAAGTTTTCAGACCATTACCAGAACAGTTTTCCTTGAGTGACTTAAAAAGCCAAATATTTCACAGATTTCCTGACGGCCGAGACAGAGGCATGATGGAAAAAATGGGATATCTACAATGAATATTTGGAAGATTACTAGGTCCTTCTGTGTCATATCTTCTAGTTAAGAATTAATTATAACCAGGTGCTTATTTTTGAAAAAAAATTATAATTATACACTTACTGCAAACCTTGATAATTACAATAGAACCTTACAATTAAAGCAACATGTGGCTCATTTTAAATAGATTCTTTGATTTGATATACATGTAATATTTATTTTGAAAGTCATTTTAAAACAACAATACTATAACTGAAAAGGTCAGAATGTTTGTTGAAATATTCTGGCCTTTTGCACATTTTCTTGAAAAAAAATCATATTTGATATTGCAATAATCTTGATTCTATGGTATTCCATACTTACCAAGCTGCCACATATGGAAGTGGCCCAACCTTCATATTATGTCATCAACAGGATTGGTTTTATGTTTTTTTATTAAAAGTTCCAATCCGTTTTATGTCTTACAGCAAACAAATTATCACCAGACAGTTTACCTTTATTCCAGTACATCCCTAGTAGAGTGTATACGTACCTTAATTAGCTAGTACACATACCTCCAATGGACTTTAATAATTAATGTAACTTCTGCGGTATGTTCTGGATGCCATTCAGTGTTAATATTCAGCTCAGAATACCAATAGACTTCTTGAAAGGTGAATTTGAAACAAGTTTCAATTTCCTGATCTTCTTCGAGCACTAATATTTGAATCCAATGACAGTTCCAGTAAGTGTTAGGATTTCTCAGTAAACCATTGCTACATCTAAATAGTTTGCTTTTGCAGCAACAGTTGAGTTATATGACAATGTTATTGAAGGGTAAGTTTATTTGGAGAACAAAATTGGATTCATTAGATTTGCTTATTGTGGTTTATAAGAGTCGTGAGTAAAATAAGAATTTGAATTGTGAAAATCTCACTTAGAAGCTTGGACACCACTCTCATGGTATGGACAATGTAAGATTTGGTATTGAGCCAAAGATAAGTTGTGAAAGTACTTTATATACTGTACATATTGTGGAGCTGACCTTCCGAAGAGAGAAGATTGGTCGACAAGGGAGATAAATAATATATGAGATGTCAGTTAATACTGTACTATTGACCATAAAGTGTAGCCCACGGATCATTGGTACTGGTATACATTATGTATAGGACAGTGTGTGAAATTAACTATAGTTCTTATTTTATGTTTGGAAAGGGAAGAATGATAGGACATCTCAGGATCAGGAAGAACTTGACGTGTACTTAAAAGTTTAACCGTGTATTGTTACGCTCACTTGATATTGTAACACTTTCTCCGGGTATTTGATCACTTCCCTGTGTATGGTACATACAGTTAAACACCTTGTTATCATACTTACACAAACTTTTTGATACAGTCAATGTTTCCAAGGCTTTATATACAATCAGCCCTCACATTCTCTATACTGAATCGACCACATCCTAAGGCCAGACCCTTTATCATAACTCTTCATCACACTCCTTTAGAATACCTCTAAAGAATATATGGGATAAATAGAATGTAATAGATTTATTTCCAAGACACTCCCTGCTTCAGCCAATACTTTGCTGGTCCTCCTGCTCATATTGTGGTTTTGGGGTGATAATGGGATCATAGTGTTTACAGGAGAACAATGTGATATGGAAAGTCTTATGAGATGTTGCACTGTATATGACGAGATACTTTATTCCAAGGACGAAGGGATGACTTTGTTACTGGTGTTATTTCACAATAAGTGCGCTTCTTCTATATAGGTTAAACTAGGTCCGTTACAGGCTATAAGTTTAGCTTCTTTATAGCCTCACCTATTTTTCAACTGCATCCTCAAGTGTATTGTGTATGTGTTCATCTCATTAAGATTTATTACTAAGGTATAACCCTGAACAAATCATTTTCTAGTTCTGATGAAATGTCTGAAAATCACAATTGGGTAGGATTTGGTGAGGTCATTTTTCACATTTTTTTTATAATAACAATCATTTAGCGTTTTCATTAATATTCCTCTTTACTCCTAAGACCAAATGTTGTATTAGTTATAGATTCTGAAGTGATATGCACCGGAAAATATAAACAGTCCTGTCGACCTTAACATTCACTACAGTGCATCCTGTTATTGACCTGCAATGAGTAAGTAATCATTACCATTAGTTTATTGTGTATATGAGGGAGCAACGTTTGAATGGCGTGAACCAGTATTACTGACTTAGTCATTGTGAACTCTTAAAGGTCCCTGATAAGTTCTTGTGTCTCTGGAGTAAGATATCAACTAGTCAATTTCACAGCTGGTAGTATTGTGTATCTGGTGACTTAATAGCTACAAAGACATGGTGCACTGCCATGTTTTGTATGACCTTCGGTAGCCAGTGAACAGATGAATGTGTATATTTCGTTGAGATCAGCGATGACTTTGAGTGTTTTGTGAATGTTTTCACGCCCTCCCCTCTCTGTACATGGAGTGCTATATGTGCCAGGTGTGCTGCCAAGCAATCTAATGGTGTAGTTTGCACTAACACATTTTGTGTTCTCCAGCACCATTGGAATGAGCTGTGGCACTCCTATCTTGAAGGATAATGAAATTAGCATTAGAAATTCAGTCAGCAGCTTCTGAAGTCATTAGGATTTCCTCATTACAGTGAAATGGTCGCTGTTATAGCTATCTATGCATCGACTGGCTATAACTTCGGAAATCCTTTGTTCTGGCTATAGAAGACATGAGATGATATTTCTGTCTAAATTCTAGGTTAATTGTTCAGGCTTTGACCTTCATGACCTTCCATTGTCATAGCATAACTGACATCTCCTATATATATATATATATATATCTGTCCAGTCACAATGGTTATCTGGGATGTCCTGTCTCAAGATATCTGAGATGTTTTGTAAGATGTTATTTAATTCCTTCTGTCAGAGGTTATCTGATGTGCTCCTGTCCCCCAACTCAGGATATCTGATCATATCTAACCCCCTCACTAGTGAGAGGATATTTGTGATGCCCTGACCCTTCACCATTCAGAGGATGGTGACATGCTCTTAACAGCCCTGCTGTAGTATAAAGTATCAGACTAAATACCTTTTCTACCCACCCTGTAGTAAAGAGATATCTGACATGCTCCCTAAAGCCCTACTGTAGTAAGAGGGTGTCTGAGGTGGCCATACTGTAGTATATCTGATGTCATTGTCCCAACCACACTATAGTAAGAAGATATCTGACATGCTCCCTCCCCTAGCCCCACTATAGTAAG
>NW_018404995.1:750322-768946 GCF_002113885.1 Mizuhopecten yessoensis
CGCTATAGTAAGGAGATATCTGACATGCTCACCCCTAGCCCCGCTATAGTAAGGAGTTATCTGACATGCTCACCCCTAGCCCCAGTATAGTAAGGAGATATCTGACATGCTCACCCCTAGCCCCAGTATAGTAAGGAGATATCTGACATGCTCCGTCCCCTAGCCCCGCTATAGTAAGGAGATATCTGACATGCTCCGTCCCCTAGCCCCGCTATAGTAAGGAGATATCTGACATGCTCCGTCCCATAGCCCCGCTATAGTAAGGAGATATCTGAAATGCTCCCTCCCTTGGCCCCGCTATAGTAAGGAGATTTATGACATGCTCCCTCCCTTAGCTCCCCCTATATATATAGTAAAGAGATATCTGACATGCTCCCTAAAGCCCTACTATACTAAGAGGGTGTCTGACATGCTCCGTCCCCTAGCCCGCTATAGTAAGGAGATATCTGCCATGCTCCCCAAACCCCTACTGTAGTAAGAGGGTGTCTGAGGTGGCCATACTGTAGTATATCTGATGTCATTGTCCCAACCACGCTATAGTAAGGAGATATCTGACATGCTCACCCCTAGCCCCGCTATAGTAAGGAGATATATGACATGCTCCCTCCCCTAGCCCCACTAAAGTAAGGAGATATCTGACATGCTCCCTCCCCTAGCCCCACTATAGTAAGGAGATATCTGACATGCTCCAACCCTAGCCCGCTATAGTAAGGAGATATCTGACATGCTCCCGTACCCTAGCCCGCTATAGTAAGGAGATATCTGACATGCTCCCCTTCCCTAGCCCTGCTATAGTAAGGAGATATCTGACATGCTCCCATCCACGAGCCCGGTATAGTAAGGAGATATCTGACATGCTCCCTCCCCTAGCCCAGCTGTAGTAAGGAGATATCTGACATGCTCACCCCTAGCCCCGCTATAGTAAGGAGATATCTGACATGCTCCCCTTCCCTAGCCCTGCTATAGTAAGGAGATATCTGACATGCTCCCATCCCCTAGCCCGGTATAGTAAGGAGATATCTGACATGCTCCCTCCCCTAGCCCAGCTGTAGTAAGGAGATATCTGACATGCTCACCCCTAGACCCGCTATAGTAAGGAGATATCTGACATGCTCCAACCCTAGCCCGCTATAGTAAGGGGATATCTGACATGCTCACCCCTAGCCTCGCTATAGTAAGGAGATATCTGACATGCTCCGTCCCCTAGCCCCGCTGTAGTAAGGAGATATCTGACATGCTCACCCCTAGCCCCGCTTTAGTAAGGAGATAGCTGACATGCTCCCTCCCCTAGCCTCGCTGTAGTAAGGAGATATCTGACATGCTCACCCTTAGCCCTGGTGTTGTAAAGGGATTTCTGAGATGCTTTTCTCCTAGCCCCACTGTAATTCAATTTTTAAGGAGTATCAGCTTCTTCTCCCTTTGAAGATTAACGAAGGTAATCACAATGACCCCTCCCTACCCTGTAGGAAACCCAATACTGAAGTAATTAAACAGAACAAAGACCACTGCTGGGCCTGACAATGGTGCATAATTGTCTGCTATCATAGTTAAATATTTCAGCTGATTTGTAAGCAGTACTTCCTTTCTTAGAAATTACAACAGACAGAATTGGATGTTTACTGAGTCAGCTCAGTGTTGACAATGTAACTGGTTCAAAGAGAGTTGGATCAGTTTACTGTTTTACTGTATCTTCTGTTAAACATCAAAATGTAGCTATGTATAGATACTTGTGTGAAATCATTGGCAAATCTTTTACATCATGAATTAACATGAGAATAAACTGTAGTTCTATTATGAGGCCGAGGGAAGCTGTCCTAGGCTTGACGGCTTCTATACATTCTGTGCTAAAGAAAATAATGTCTACAGACAATAATAAAGGAATTATGATAAAGAAAGTATTTTCTCTCACAAATTAATTATCAACTCATCGCATACGTGTAATAACATTATAACTACAGCCATGATCGAGCAGACTTTATTTGTGACAAAGGAATTTAAAAATTAATGGAATCTGATTTGCATCTCTTTGTCAGCATCCATTTGTACTTGCGTACCCAATGACTCACTCATAGCATGGGTAGTTTTTATATTGACTCAATAAATTATACTACATAACAATGGAGCTGAGGGAGTCGCCTTGTACCACATTGTCCTCCACTGTCTGTCACGGTGTATGGTCAGGTGTAGCTACGAGGGTTACCATGGTAATAAGTACCAAATCAATTTCTGATTTAAATAAGAACAGAATATTTGTTTTTAGCATTTCATATCAGGTTAATTGATATCTAATCCACTCTGGACCAGGAAATGCATGGTAACATGTAGTGGTATTATTTGAAAGATTACCATGACAACCAGTAAGTCAAGCTCTGAAGCATTATGAATGAACCTCTTATGTGTCAGTGTTTTTTTACCTCTTAATACAAATAATGGTTTAATTTAAAAGGGTATTTGAAAATATAACAGCCGTGTAAGATTGACCACTTTTCCAAAGTTAAATATGTTGGGGTCAGCAAGAAAGCGACATTTTTGTTTGGCCAGGATAATGAGTAAATAAATGTAATTTATGTACATTGTGGCCTTTTAGGTTTCTGTTTAATGAATACATCTAACCACAACTTTCTAATCTACAGATAATGTGTTAATGTTTGTATATAAAACTTGTATTAACACTCATGAGTCATGACTCATACACCCGTTTCACATCGGCACTCGGCAAATATTGAAGCTGAATATGAAAATGGATACTTTGACAAACAGAATTAAACTTTGTCATACACAGCTATTTTAAGGTTACTCTATAAGCAAACAGATTAATTAAGGGAATGGGAGACTGTTTTGCAGCCCGACCATTGACAAGATTAAACGAATGAGAGCAATTGACAGTGACAAGATTAAAGAATGGGATCAAGCTTTGTAGCCCGACTAGCAACATGTAGTCTGACCAGTGGCATTAAAGGGATAGGAACTTGTTTTGTAAGCCTGATCACTAACAAGCTGTCTGGATCAATGCAACAGTGCTGGAATGTTAACACAACAGCAATAACATGGTGCTAACCACCACTGTGTCTAGGAGTAGGAAGGAGGTACTTAGATGCAGGAAAACCACAAACTTATCTCTTGTTGCAGATACTGGGGACATTGAACCAGCTCATCTGAAAACTGAGGCTAACTAGCCCTCCGATATTCAAAACAGACCAGCTCATCAGACATTGAATACAGACAATTCAAGCTTCTCACACACTTGGGACAGGCCAGCTCCTCATACAATGGACACAGGTCAGCTCCTCTGACACTGGGGACAGGCCAGTTCCTCAAACACTGGGGACAGGTCAGCTCCGGATCCTCACATACTGGAGACAGACTAGCTCCTCACACACTGGGGTCAGACCAGCTCCTTACACACTGGAGTCAGACCAGCTCCTTACACACTGGGGTCAGACTAGCTCCATATACACTGGGGTCAGACCAGCTCCTTACACACTGGAGTCAGACCCGTTCTACATACACTGGAGTCAGACTAGCTCCACATACACTGGAGTCAGACCAGCTTCTTACACACTGGGGTCAGACTAGCTCCACATACACTGGAGTCAGACCAGCTCCTCACACACTGGAGTCAGACTAGCTCCACATACACTGGGGTCAGACCAGCTCCTCACACACTGGGGTCAGACCAGTTCTACATACACTGGAGTCAGACTAGCTCCACATACACTGGAGTCAGACTAGCTCCACATACACTGGAGTCAGACCAGCTCCTTACACACTGGGGTCAGACCAGCTCCACATACACTGGGGTCAGACCAGCTCCTTACACACTGGAGTCAGACCAGCTCCACATACACTGGGGTCAGACCAGCTCCTCACACACTGGGGTCAGACCAGCTCCACATACACTGGAGTCAGACCAGCTCCTTACACACTGGAGTCAGACCAGCTCCTTACACACTGGGGTCAGACTAGCTCCATATACACTGGGGTCAGACCAGCTCCTTACACACTGGAGTCAGACCCGTTCTACATACACTGGAGTCAGACTAGCTCCACATACACTGGAGTCAGACCAGCTCCTTACACACTGGGGTCAGACTAGCTCCACATACACTGGAGTCAGACCAGCTCCTTACACACTGGAGTCAGACTAGCTCCACATACATTGGGGTCAGACCAGCTCCTCACACACTGGGGTCAGACCAGCTCCTTACACACTGGAGTCAGACCAGCTCCACCTACACTGGGGTCAGACCAGCTCCTCACACACTGGGGTCAGACCAGCTCCTTACACACTGGAGTCAGACCAGCTCCACATACACTGGAGTCAGACCAGCTCCTTACACACTGGGGTCAGACCAGCTCCTTACACACTGGAGTCAGACTAGCTCCACCTACAATGGGGTCAGACCAGCTCCTCACACTGGGGTCAGACCAGCTCCGTACACACTGGAGTCAGACCAGTTCTACATACACTGGGGTCAGACTAGCTTCACATACACTGGGGTCAGACCAGCTCCTTACACACTGGAGACAGACTAGCTCCTCACACACTGGGGACAGACAAGCTCCTCACACACTGTGGTCAGACCAGCTCATCATGATCACACACTAGTGTCAGACCAGCTCCTTACACATTGGGGACAGGCCAGCTCCTGATCACACACTGGGGACAGGCCAGCCCCTCACATACTGGAACAGACCAGTTCCTTACACACTGGGGACAGGCCAGCCCCTTACACACTGGAACAGGCCAGCTGCTCACACACTGGAGTCAGACCAGCTCCTCACACACAGGGGTCAGACCAGCTCCTCACACACATTGGTCAGACCAGCTCCTCACACACTGGGGTTAAACCAACTCCTCACACACTGGGGTCACTCCATGGCCAGCACCTCACACACTGGGGTCAGACCAGCTCCTCACACACATGGGTCAGACCAGCTTTTCACACACTGGTGACAGGTCAGCTCCTTACACACTGGGGTCAGACCAGCTTTTCACACACTGGTGACAGGTCAGCTCCTTACACACTGGGGTCAGACCAGCTCTTCACACACTGGTGACAGGTCAGCTCCTGACACACTGGAGACAGACTAGCTCCTGACACACCTGGGTTAGACAAGCTCCTCACACACTGGGGTTAAACAAGCTCCTCATGATCACACTCTAGTGTCAGACCAGCTCCTCGCACACTGGGGACAGGCCAGCATCTCACACACTGGGAACAGGCCAGCTCCCCACACGCTGGGGTCAAACAAGCTCCTCACACACTGGGATCAGACCAGCTCCTCACACACTGGGGACAGACTAGCTCCTCACACACTGGGTTCAGACTAGCTCCTCACACACACTTGGGACACGCTAGCTCCTCACACGCTAGGAACAGACTAGCTCCTAACCCACTGGGTTCAGACTAGCTCCTCACACACTGGAGTCACACCAGCTCCTCACACACTTGGACACACAAGCTTTCTTTTGTATCACAAATAAGTACCGGTCAGCTTCCCACACACTGAGGACAGACCATCTCCATACATATTTGGGACAGACTAGCCTCTCAGATACTTCAAGGAAGAAAGCTTTATAGGGAGATTTCAGCAGAGCATATGAATGTATGATATTATGAGAGGTATCACTGACAACAGGACTTGCTAATTGAGCACCAGGATGAATGATTATGTATGGTATTTTTATCCCCCTACAAATTTCTTAACAATATGCGTGCCCAGAATTTTAAAGAGCTTTTACTTTTCAGATGTTCATTTGTTACAAGAAATAGGAAGTTATGCTTCAGGTTTGTTGTTGATAAAAGGTGAAATAGTTGAGATATGATGTATTAGACCCCCTGATGTATACTGTAGTCTGTCACTGAACAGTCTTAATCCTGTCTCGTTCAGCCTTTACATGTAGGTGATGATGATTTGTACCTGTAGAGACCGACCATAGATGTGAAGGACACGGTCCAGCTGATCGGGATGCTATCTGTGGTGATTTTCTGTGATTGGTGTACTAGTTATAAGGTGTATTCACAGCACACACTGCTGTACAGGGGACAGCCCACAAAACATCAACAAGGAAGAAACATGACCGTGAAATACGGAGTAAACAAGTATAGACGTCTATTGATGCAGCATTAGTAATCCAATATAGTGTAGCCACGATTCATGTCGTTTTTCACAATATATGTAGTCAGGAGATCCTGACTATCGTATAACTTATATACATATATATATAGATGTCTCTGCCAAAATTACGTATGCAAAAGGAAGTTTGTTTTCCAAGAAAAATCTTGAGGTAAACCTGTTTAATTTTTTTATATTATTTTCTCTTTAGAATTTAAGAAACTGGTGATTTCTGATCTAAGTATGATATACTGGTAAGGGGTTATATAATTTGGTCACAGTCCAGGTGAGATAACACAATAACAACATGAACATTATCTTACAATGTGTGACATATGGGGTATTGATAATTTGCCATGGCCAGCCAACCATATCCCTTGCCTCCTCACCACTACCACCAACCCATCTCCCCTTAATCAGTGTAATACCCTCACTTCCTGACTCATCTGACTTTAAGTTCGTATTATGTAACTTTCAAAGAACATTATAATGACAAATTCTGATTAGTTCCAGCCTGGTAATGAACCCAGTCTGTGGTGTCTGCGTGTCGGTGTGTTAGTCAGTATGACAGATTGAATTGACCATCTTTGATCGTAAAATTTGAAATTTTCTGGTTTTACAGGAGATATCAAACCTTATGTCAATTTTTTGTCACCAGTCAGACCAAACATAGAGAGGTGTTCATAATTCTATTGTCTCATTGATTGTAAGGTAGTAATTGGCTGGTTCTGGCAGCTGTGGGAGTGGGGAGTCAAACAGACTATTCTATAGCTACAGGGCCTTCTCTGTCCCGGTAGAGTGAATGATTCACTGTTTCCAGTTTGCTTTAACCCCAGAGTTCAACTGTTTGAAGCATGGACAGCTTTATTATTCGTTAACACAAAAGTATTCATCTAGTTCATTACCAGAAGTAGCTAGATATAAAACTAATGTATAGCGATTCTTCATGATATGCCCCCCAGACAAAGAAATACAAACATATTTGTAAACTTTTCAGATATTTCTCAAAAATTTCATTTTGATAATTTGTTGTCAGATCTCATAAGGTAACCATGCTTTAATCAACAAGGCCTTGATCAATGGTGATAGCAGTTTAATTAGATTTAATGTACACAATCTGTTTTGTCATTGATGACCATTACTTTTGAACTAACAACCCATGGGGCTTACTTTCTAGTTAGCTTCATTTGAAGCTTTTATAGTTGTATTAATTCAAAAGGTCCTTTAACATGTATTACATAACACACTGCCACCCACAAATCCTCTCACTACTACCTGAGAACAGGCTCTGAAGTTACCCCATAACACACTGCCACCCACAAACCCTCTCACTACATTGTACTACCTGTGAACAGGCTCTGAAGTTACCCCATAACACACTGCCACCCACAAATCCTCTCACTACCACCTGAGAACAGGCTCTGAAGTTACCCTATAACACACTGCTACCCACAAATCCTGTCACTACTACCTGAGAACAGGCTCTGAAGTTACCCCATAACACACTGCCACCCACAAATCCTCTCACTACTACCTGTGGACAGGCTCTGAAGTTACCCCATAACACACTGCCACCCACAAATCCTGTCACTACTACCTGAGAACAGGCTCAGAAGTTACCCCATAACACACTGCCACTCACAAATCCTCTCACTACCACCTGAGAACAGGCTCTGAAGTTACCCTATAACACACTGCTACCCACAAATCCTGTCACTACTACCTGAGAACAGGCTCAGAAGTTACCCCATAACACACTGCCACCCACACATCCTCTCACTACTACCTGAGAACAGGCTCTGAAGTTACCCTGTAACAAGTTAACTACTGTGTGTCTATTATAAACAACATGTTAATGCATATGAGCCTTGCACTAACAAACAGCTGCTTTTATTAGCTATTTAAAAAAAAGTCCACTTCAATTTAAAGGTGGTGAAATCACATATAACCCCTCAGTTTATACCAGAAATGCAGACATGTACATCAACAAAAGTTATTGTGTTTGAATTTGAAAAATAATTAATAAGAGTATACATGACAGCCAATTATCTAAGATTTGGAATTGGTTTCTATCAGAACATTCCTACTATCGCTGGTAAGCTGTATTTTACCCAATATGATTCCTGTTTCCAACTTCACAGAAAACTGCCCATGAAGCATGACATCACAAAGCATTGTGATATAATTTCTACCAAAAACACTCAGCCTTTATATGGAGTGTGGTATGATTTTTAAAAAGGTAAACCTGTTTATTATACTCCTATTTCTGGTTATTACATGGGTTGGGAGACTCGGTGTAAAAGATATACACGTTATGTTAGAAATACAGGGTCCACAATGTGTGACATTTTTTTATCATGTTTACGGCTAACTTGAGTTAGATCTAGTTACTTTTCAAATCCAACAACCTCTTTTCCGTTAAAATTTACAACAGGTAACAAATGTGAGATGCATATGAAAGCTAATGGTGCCAATATGCAGAATAATTCAGATATGTGTGCATTAATAACCAAATCTTATTTTAACATAATTTTAAATTGTTCGTACTGATCTATTGTTATGGACTTTGAGTGTTTGTAAAACTAACTTCTTGTAGAATGTATAGTGCTGCCACATTGCAGATCGATGGATATCTATAATGGAGGCACACAAAGTTTGCGGGCACCAGTCTTCTAACCTCCAGATGTTAAATTGTTCTGTTCATTCTAAACATCACTGCTGTTTAATGGATGGCCTGAGAGTTGGTATTTAATCAATATCACTTATGAGGAAAAGGATGATAATTGGAAAGATTAAATTTTATCTTGCATCTTGTGAAAGTATTTTATTTGCAATACATTGCTGAGTCTATATATTTTTTGTAATAAGTACACAAGTACTTTAAATGCCAGTATTTTGACCACTAAATCATTTATCCTTATCAATAACAACCAGTAGAAAACGTTCCTGACTCATTTGATGACTATTAACTATTTAATCAGTTTTAATGTATGTGTTAGTTGGCGCTGTATACCTATCCTGTATCAGTGGTATACATAATTATGTACAGCTAACTGTCAGTCGGGGGATCATCCGACTGGTATCAGACTGATACCCCCTAGACTTGCCCAGACACTGAGGTAGCACACCAGGTGTTGAATCATCCCAGTAAGGAGGGGAAGGAAGGCTCATCAGACTCTAGTAGGGGGAGAGTGATGAAAGGATAGGGTAGGCTAACACCTCATGTTGATCCCAATAAAACCAGCCACAAGTAGGTAACAGCTTGTTGAGGGGAAACACCTGTATGTGTGTGTGTGTGGGTGGGTGGGTGGGTGGGGGGGNCTCAATGTGTTACACCCATCACTTCACACCTGTTACCTGTATGTAAAGCTACTGTGTACATAGTGTCAGCGCGGCCCTATATTAACTCTAATGGATTATTGGAAAATAGTTCATCCATCCAATCCATCTGGCTCATTGTAAATATATAACCATCAAGTAATTTCTGTCTTTCTATAAAATAAACTGTAATCTCAATATCTTGTTGTAGAAGCAGACCCAAGTCACACAAATTATTGATTATGATAATCGTTTTTGGGCAGAAGTGGGACCAGAATGGTAGAAAGTGTTGTGGATGTGACCTGACAGTGGATGTCACTGACATATACAGCTCTTACCAGGAAAGACATCTCTCCGATCACTTCTCTCATGCTTAGTCATAAACCCCCTATAAACATAGCACATACCCCCCCAGAATGTTACTTTTAATTTACTGTCAATAGCCTCAGACACATACACCCCCAGAATGTTACTTTTACTGTCAATAGCCTCAGACACATACACCCCCGGAATGTTACTTTTACTGTCAATAGCCTCAGACACATACACCCCCGGAATGTTACTTTTACTGTCAATAGCCTCAGACACATACACCCCCAGAATGTTACTTTTACTGTCAATAGCCTCAGACACATACACCCCCAGAATGTTACTTTTACTGTCAATAGCCTCAGACACATACACCCCCAGGATGTTACTTTTACTGTCAATAGCCTCAGACACATACACCCCCAGAATGTTACTTTTACTGTCAATAGCCTCAGACACATACACCCCCAGAATGTTACTTTTACTGTCAATAGCCTCAGACACATACACCCCCAGGATGTTACTTTTACTGTCAATAGCCTCAGACACATACACCCCCAGAATGTTACTTTTACTGTCAATAGCCTCAGACACATACACCCCCAGGATGTTACTTTTACTGTCAATAGCCTCAGACACATACACCCCCAGAATGTTACTTTTACTGTCAATAGCCTCAGACACATACACCCCCAGAATGTTACTTTTACTGTCAATAGCCTCAGACACATACACCCCCAGAATGTTACTTTTACTGTCAATAGCCTCAGACACATACACCCCCAGAATGTTACTTTTACTGTCAATAGCCTCAGACACATACACCCCCAGAATGTTACTTTTACTGTCAATAGCCTCAGACACATACACCCCCAGAATGTTACTTTTACTGTCAATAGCCTCAGACACATACACCCCCAGAATGTTACTTTTACTGTCAATAGCCTCAGACACATACACCCCCAGAATGTTACTTTTACTGTCAATAGCCTCAGACACACCATTGTTCTTGTGAGTGATATTAAAAGTATATTAAATCTATAGATATCAGCTATTTAGCAATGGTGCTAAATAGCTGTATTTATAGATTTAATATATATATTTTTTACTTTTTTTGTATGACCAAGATAAAGTTTATATAGCATAGCAATGGTGCTAAATTTACACCACGCGATACATGTAATGTTAGGTTGTTTAACAAGTCCATCAGTTCTGTTTGTTAATCTGTCTGTTTGCTTCTTGTCCCAAATAACACACACATGCACACCACTCACAAGTTTTTTTTCCGCAAGGTCAAGGTCAAAATAAGTAGTCAAAGTTTAATCACTTAAATGCTTGTCTTGACTTTTGATTGAGTCATTGAACAGTTATGTTCATAGATATGTAAAATGTGTCACATACTATACACAGATTAGTATGACCAAGATGAAGTCAAATGATCATTGTTCCTTGAAGTTAAATCTTAATCAATGTGGGATGTTACATTTTGACCACACCTGTCCCCATCTTCTTCCCCAAGTGAAATTTCTATTTTTTATGCCGTGGTGCGGCGTCCAGCGTCCGTCCAGCGTCCGGCGTCAATATTTTACTTTAAACAACTTCTTCTAATTAACCAAGAGGCCCAGGCTGATGATATTTGGCCAGTAGCATGCTGGGATAAAGGGCTACCATTTTTTTCCAAATGAATGACCTTGACCCACTTTCAATGTCACAGGGGTCAAATATGTTAAAATCTTCAAACGACTTCTTCTCAATAACCAATAGGCCAGGGGTACTGATATTGGGCCTGTAGGATGCTGGGATGAAGGGCTACCAAGTTTTTTCAAATGAATGACCTTGACCCACTTTCCAGGTCACAGGGGTCAGATGTCTTTAAATCTTCAAACAACTTCTTCTCAATAACCAATAGGTCTAGGGTACTGAAATTAGGCCTGTAGCATGCTGAGATGAAGGACTACCAAGTTTGTTCAAATGAATGACCTTGACCCACTTTCAACCTAATGTCCTTATACGACATTCAAGGTCACAGGCGTCATATGTTTAATTCTTTTTATTGATTCTTATGAATCAAACACTGATATTCTGCCTGTAGCTGTATTTTAGTCCATTTTTAAGATTACAAGTGTGAGATTAATACCAGGTGAGCGATGCAGGCCCATTGACCTCTTGTTTTTATTTTCTTATCAAATCAATACTGGTGTAAATGGTATTTTTGTCTAAATGCACACGCTGTTATGTATTTAGGAAGTCTGTTGCTGATATTCACTGATGAATTGTATAATATATTTATATGCGAACAGACTTTCATTGTCAATGAAGTATGTTAAAAAAATATTTTTGACACGCCTATATATTTGTTAGCTGTTTTTAACCAGGCAATACTGTTCTGTTTGCGGAACTGGAGATATTAAGTCACCGGTACACCCAGTATCAACCAGGGTGGTAGGCTGGCACTCCCGGTACACCCAGTATCAACCAGAGTGGAAGGCTGGCACTCACCGATACACCCAGTATCAACCAGGGTGGTAGGCTGGCATTGCACCAGTAAGGCTGGTACATTTTATATGCCAATATTATGTGAGATTTAGGTCAAGCTGACTTGAATGGATCTTAAAAGGCCTGTATGGGTAACTTGTTCCTTCTGTTCTGCAGCACTAGTAGAGCTGGTCTGGGTGAAGGTCATGAAATTTAGAGTAGTATAAAGCAATTCCCAGTGCCTTATAGGATGTATTGGTCAACCAGAGATTAAATCAGACGAGGAATTCATTATGTAAACAACGTCTCTTTTGCTATCTTATTTCATTCTTCAGATTAGTTTGAATGGTATCCTGGATTGATGTTTCCTTGACAAAGTATACCATTTATTCCCCTGTTTGGGTATTTACTGACTCAATACTTTATGAGTGTGTCATTCTGGTAAGTGGCTTTATGGGAGCCAGATAAAATCAGTTCAGCTGACTTGACTTCCCTAAAGGGAAATCCTTTTGATGAATATTGATGAGAAGCTCTCTCAGCAATTGTTAAAGGTCAAAGGTCATATATTTTGACCATCATTGGATCTAGACAACATGGCAGACCAGTGAATTGTGTTGTTTCTGTATAAGTGTAAGCAGACCCAGGCAGGCTCTGGTATTGATTTTGTTATTTGTCTGGGAGGCGGAAATCAGGCATCTAAAACTGCAGATGTTTATATCACATTGGTTGCTGTTTGATCATCTACAACGCAACAATCAGTCACTGACCTTTTTAAACAGAAGTCTATCATTGTAATGGAATGATAAATATAAGTAAGTTCACATTGTGAGGTGGCTCCAGAGGGGTCCTGTGACATGCCTTCAGGAACTCCTCAATTTTCACATTTCACTTATTGATTATTTTTTAATCCAAATCAGCTCTATTGCAGTAAAAAAACAAGGGATATATGCAACCTTACTGTGACATTGTTTTCTTTTCCAAAACAGTTCTGGGCACTCTACAAAACGTGAAATATATAAATCATGGACTTTGTAAATTAATTGATGACACATTTGAAAGATACACAGGATCACATTGACTTGCGCAACTCTGATTTATTAGATAATTCTAACCAAAATTTATGTAAGGGAGATAAATCTATCACAAATCACATGTATTGTATGTAAGGGATCATACAGCCTTAAGCTGAAAGGGAAATCAGAGAAATTTTAGTTATTTAAGATTTATATCCAAACATCATTTATGGACAACAATAAAACATCTAAGAGTACCTGGTACTTTTGACAGCCTATAATGGGAATGTTATTGTGGTGCCTAAAATGCACACTCAGCTGGTAATTGGAGAGGGTTTATAATGTGGCTGTGCCTTGCTAATGCTGTACTGAAATGGCTGAACTTTTGACTTGTCACCTTCTGTTTATGGGTGTATAGAGAGAGAGTTATGTTACACAGGTAGTCTACAGTGTAGGTACAGTACTGTACATAGGTAACATATAATATAAAATATGCTCATTGGATTGTCACCATCATATATAGACAGCCAAGAATTACACAGGTTATATAATGTGGGGGGACACAGACCCTCTTTGTGTATACTGGTAGATATTTAAAATGATTGATCAATGTTATTGACAGCTGAAACTAATGGATAAACCAGTATATACTGGTGGACACCTAGAATGCAAGGTATATCTATATGAGTATACAAATCTCCGTATTAGGGAAGACAACTTTTCCCGGTAGAGATGTGTCATATGTAAAAAAATAAAAACATGCTGCATTGTATAAGTAAGTCTGTGTTCAATTTGCGGATTCACATTGCTGTGAAAACAAATATTTAAAAATAACACTTCTAAAAAAAATGCAAAAGACACCTGTTATTTTTTTTTTATATATGATTTAGGTGGAGAATTTTCCATTAATTAGATATCTCCATATTGCTTAAGACACTAACTCTATAATACTTGCTGGTAATATTGATATGATGGGTTTAGATAGATACGGTGTGGGTTATACTCTTTATAGTATTATAATAAATGTTATTTTATAGAATCCTCAGCTACAAAATGAAGCTCTGGCATGGTACATGTAGATTTACCAGATTTACTAGCACTACAATACTAGACAGACTGCATGAATCATTCATACTCTTGTCTTTTTATCAATCTTCTAAACATTGATTTTAGCCTTCTTTGTTAGGATGTTTCGGCTTTGTGTGTTCAGTATTTGGAAATTCTGCTATATATTGATTTTAGTGTAACCACCAGGAAATTAATAAAAAAATCCTAAAATTTTAGAAGTATTTGATGTAAAAATTCTGCCGAATCAATGTGAATGAGATGAAGCATGGATGTAAGATATATCTCATGTTAATTTCACAGATGATAACACTTGAAGTGTTTTTATTTCCCCTTGGGTATTAAACAATGCCAGTGTGTAGGGTAGAAGTATTGATGACAGTAAGGAAGCCTTCTCCAGCCTCCGCATCATTGTGATTCATCTGGCACTGCAACTGTTTCACCAGACACAACAAAACTCCCTTCATGTGCCTATAGCAACAAACTGACACATCACTAACACACCTACCACATGACCCCAGCACACCTACCACATGACCCCAAAACGCCTACCACATGACCCCAACACACCTCCCACATGACCCCAAAATGCCTACCACATGACCCCAACACACCTACCACATAACCCCAAAACGCCTACCACATGACCCCAAAATGCCTACCACATGACCCCAAAACACCTACCACATCACCCCAAAATGCCTACCACATGACCCCAACACACCTACCACGTGACCCCAAAACGCCTACCACATGACCCCAAAACACCTACCACATCACCCCAAAATGCCTACCACATGACCCCAACACACCTACCACATGCCCCCAACACCCCTATCACCTGACCCCAACACACCTACTACATGACCCCAAAATGCCTACCACATGACCCCAAAACACCTACCACATGACCCCAACACACCTACCACATGACCCAAACACACCTATCACCTGACCCCAACACACCTACTACATGACCCCAAAATGCCTACCACATGACCCCAACACACCTACCACATAACCCCCAAATGCCTACCACATGACCCCAAAATGCCTACCACATGACCCCAAAACACCTACCACATGACCCAAACACACCTACCACATGACCCCAACACACCTACCACATGACCCCAAAATACCGACCACATGACCCCAACACACCTACCACATGACCCAAACCTACCTACCACATGACCCCAACACACCTACACACCTACCACATGACCCCAACACACCAACATGCCTACCACATGACTTCAACACACCTACCACATGACCCTAAAACACCTACCAACACACTGCAGAACATATCTACCATACTACATAACCAACACACCTACCATATACATATACTACATAACCAACACACCTACCAACACACCTACCAACACACTACACAACAATCCAACCTACACACTACACAACACATCTACCATACTCATACCTGCCAACCCCGGTTATATTAAAAGAGGGTGATGACCCTCTTTTAAAAATAAAAAAGAGGGTCATAGTGTGCGACGGCTTTTTTCGCAACAAATATAAGAAAAATAGATATTAAATTAGAACTTAAATATTTTAATGATGTAAAAGTTACATTCTACATTCATTGAACTGTTCTTCCAGCAGATCTAGCTGATCCTCATCCACAATACTGAATTCAAAGCTGAAAAATAAAAAGATTTGTCAACAACACAACTTATAAAATTAATTCATAATAATATAATGATACTGTGTTTTCACAGGCATTTTTTATGACAATTGAAATGGTCCTGACAAAAAGATGTCAAATTCTGCTAATATAAAATACCATTTTGTTTCTGTCAATGAAAATGATCCTGACAATAAGAAGTTGTACCCTTCTCATATAAAATATCAGTTTTATACAAGTAGGGTTTGAACTCTTATTGTTAGGATCATTTTGATTGACAGAAACAAATCATCAAATGCCTGTGCATGTTTTTGACTAGAGTGCAGAATGCAGCGTTTGGTCCACGACCGCGGGACTTTATACACTATAACTCATTTTCCTACGACATTTGATATGTGTACAATTATCTTTTCTTTTAGCTTTTTGTATAGTAGAACCTGCAAGTCCCGATAAAGACTTCTTCCTTCAAGAAGACATAACGTTACCATCAAAATACGATCTATTCTACGTAAATACCATTGCAAAAACAACTCAATGATTCGTTAAAACACCAGAGTAATTACTTGTCGGCAAGTTCAGTAACAACGGTCTTTATATAAACATTTGTAAAACAGTCTAGTACGTATATAAACAACTCACAACTTACCTGTTAGTGAGAAACAAAAACAGGAAATAGATCGTCTTTCTTGTGAAGAAGGATGGAAAAGTCTAAGAGAATTCCAAGCGGCTTCGGTAACTTCTAATATACGAAAAAGATTCCGGGTGAAACGGGTGAAATTGACGAAATCCGGGTCAAAATCGTAACCCGGCGGATGAAGTTATAAAACCGGGTGAAGGGCTAAAAATATATATATACACATTACATAACCAACACACCTACCATATATATATATATATACATATACATAAACAACACACCAGCCATATATATATATATACACACATTACATAAACAACACACCTACCATATATATATACACATTACGTGATAACCAACACACCTACCATATATATATATATACATAACCAACACACCTACCATATATATATACACATTACATAAACAACACACCTACCATATATATATTCACATTACATAAACAACACACCTACCATATATATATACACATTACAGAAACAACACACCTACCATATATATATACACATTACATAAACAACACACCTACCATATATATATATACACATTACATAAACAACACACTTTATACATAGGCAGCACATGACATCAACTCTCTACACTCTAAACACATTAACAATAGATCAGGCATTAACCCCCTTATATTGTAATTTTTTGTTGTTGTACTTATATGAAATTATTTGTTGTAAATTCCTATAAGTTGTAAAACTTACGGAAATAAATTGAAATTGAATATTAATATCCATATCAATTTGAAGTTATCATCATACCTCATCTTTGTAACAGCGTGTCTGATTGGATAATACTAGTCACATGACGGGCCAAGAAAACACCATGTCACCCTAACACACTCAAGTTCCCCGATCATATTTCCCTTATTCACAGCCTCTCTTGAAAAATCAGCAAGAGCTATCACAAACTAGTTCTGAATGACGGTGCATCAACCTGATCATCTCTATTAGATGTTGTGTTATTGTTTTGGACTTTTTTAACAACATAGTAAAACATTTATTGCCATTGCAGATGGGAATCATGATTTTTTGTTTCCCCTCAAATAATCATGTTACATGAGGGCATGATTTATTAATATACCCGGTAATACAATACAATGTGTATATCATTGTAAGACAAATATCTATGAGCTAAACAGTGAAAATCAAACATGTTTATAATTAGACTATTTGGTTTAAACAGAAATGTGGAAATTGTTCTTCTCCTAAAATGTATTGCAATTTTGGCACCAGATATAAAATAGCATTGTGCTGAAAATCTCAAGTACTTTTACACAGTTTTATTTGTCTACATATATATAAAAAATATGTTAATTTAGAAGCTAGTTTTAACTAGAAGTTAAACCATGAAATGTCTTTTTGTGTTTACAAAATGTTGGGGAAAATACTTCTACCCATGATGTTTAACTTATGGTGATGATGATATTGGTATCTTACACCTGTTTAATCCAAATTCAATGGGGAAATAGTAAACATGTTGTTTAGTTTCAGTTTTAGATTTCACTGAACATGTATATATTGCAATCTCATCATCTAGAGAGTAGGTGTAACTGTAAATGAACAAAACGTTATTTAAGGAGACCAGGATGTGGAACAGACATTTATGGATCTATGTGGCTTGAACCCTTAGGTAACTACATGTTTCATCGTATGCTCATGATCAGTTTACCTGTGTTTTTGTTATTTTGATGAATGATATTTAATGTTCAGAATTTGTTAAAGTGAAGTAAATGTACTAGTGTTTCAGAGTAGAGGTACAAAGTATTTAGTGTGTCAGAGTAGAGGTACAGAGTATCTGTGTGTCAGAGTAGAGGTACAGAGTATCTGTGTGTCAGAGTAGAGGTACAGAATATCTGTGTGTCAGAGTAGAGGTACAGAGTATCTGTGTTTCAGAGTAGAGGCACAGAGTATCTGTGTGTCAGATTAGAGGTACAGAGTATCTGTGTGTCAGAGTAGAGGTACAGAGTAGCTGTGTGTCAGAGTAGAGGTACAGAATATCTGTGT